>NW_027636141.1:0-175670 GCF_903797595.1 Erithacus rubecula | reverse complement strand
TATTTTTTTTAATCTTTTTTATATCTTTTTTTTCAGACAGGTTCAGGGTGGGAACTTCGGGGTCCAGGGAGACATTTCTGGGGCACATTCGGGGCAGTTTTGGGTCTGGGGGAAGAATTTTGAGGGACAGGAGGACACTTGGGGGCATTGAGTGGGCACTAAAAAAGAACTTAGGGATCCTGAGGGAAAGTCTGGGCTTTGAAGTGGCTCATGGGGGTCTGTAAGGGGGTTCTCCGGGGTGCAGGGCATGATGGGAGTTGTAGGAGTAGGTATAATACAGTTTAATGGGGCCGCAGAGCATCATGGTTATTCCAGGCGCAGCTGCAATGTCTCTCGGTGAAGCATGGGGATGATGGGAGATGAAGTCATTGCTTGAATAGCACTCTATGGCACCACAAAGCATGATGGGAGCTGTAGTCCCGGAAGTGATTCTAGTGGAGTGTTTACGAGCTCTGGGAGGGCACTTGGGGGACACTTTTGCCTCTGAACAGCAACTTCAGGTTCTCAGGGAGGAATGTTTACAGTTCGGGAGCACTTGGGGGGAGCTTGGAGAGCTCTAACCAGGCACTTTAGGGCACGGGGCACAGCAGGAGTTTTAGGCACGGGACTGTGTTATAAGGTGCTCTGAGCACACGGGGGATAGCAGCAGATGAATTCCCAGAAGTGGCTGTAATGGGCATCTGTGGGGTTGAGAGCATTCAGGGGATTCTGGGACGTTTTTGGGGGTACTCAAATGGGCACTGAGGGGACACTTAGGGATCCTTGGAGTTTCTGGAGGACATCTATTAGACATATGGGGGGGGATACCGGGGTTCTATGGAGCACGGGGCATGATGGGTATTGTAGTCCCGGCTCCAATGGGGCTCTATGGGGCTGCAAGGCATGCTGGGAGTTACAGGCACAAAGGAAAAATGGCGCCAACTCCAGGCACCACCCCTGAGGCCCCGGTCCCCCGCCTGAACCTCCTTGGTGGCACCTTGGGCTGGCACACACCTGACAAGTGTGTCTGTTTTCACAGGGGAAAATAGGGTGTTTTAGATTGCTTCAAAAGTAAAACAAAGGGGAGAAAACCATGTTTGCTTGAGTGGAGGCAGTTCTCCAAGCACAGAAGGTCCCAGGTGAGTGAGGACAGACAGGATGGGGTTGGGGAATGTGGAGCAAGGTTGCCCACACGGGCTCAGACCTCAAGGCACAGCTTCTCTGAGCAGGCCAGACCTCCTGAGGAGAAACTCTGGATCAATATCAATCACAGAATGCTGCAATCACCTCTGCTTAAAGAGAACAGTAATAAAATCCATCCTTTAAAATAGGAATGGATATTTTTAAGAAACAATTTGAAGTGTTTTTCCATAACTATTATAGGAAATATTCCTAATGAACTACACCAGACCAGAGGGAAATCAAGGCAGAGCCATGGTTTCTTAGGAAACCTCTCAAGAATTCCAAGTGAGAATCAAACTCCAAAGTTTCTTGAAGTTTTAATGGGTCCCACTGAGGGACACGAGTGAGAAAGTGTCCCCAAGCCTCAATCACAGCAGAGGAGAACTGGAGGCAGAGCTGACAGGTGGGGACAAAGAGAAGCCAAGTCTTGGTGCCCTGGGGCACAGCAGGGTCTGTGCCACCAAGGGCTCTGAGCCACCTTGTCCTGAGCCACTGGGGCCTCCTGGCACAGCCCCAGCAAGGCTGGGCACTGTCACACCTTGTCCTGCCCTCAGCATCCCCCCACATCCCAGTGGCCTCAGGGATCTGCTGGGACCAGTCCCTGGGGAGCCTTGGTCAGGAATGGCCCTGAGGGTTCCTTCATGCTCACAGGGACTGCGGGTTTTTCCAAGGGCTTTGGGTTTTGCTTGGAGTCTCTGAGAGCTTTGTGCAATCATGGCCTCCAGTTACCCTCTTTAATTAGTCTCTTGAGAGACTTTGTCAGTAACAACACTCAGTAGGGCTCAATGTCTCTAGGTGCTTAAGTTTTCAAAGATTCTTTACTTTTTCCTTTCTACACTGCTTTTCTGAGAACTGACAAAACTCAGACAAAGAGGGGGTTTCAATTTTTTTTAAGAAATCCAAACTTTTTAAGGTTTCCCACTGCAAACAGGCACAAGGTGCCACCAAGGAAATTCCTCATCCCCAAGGTAGAGCCCTGAAAGCAATGTTTGAGACCTTTGCACTCCTTGATTCCCTGAGGCCTTGCAGTGTCACAAAGGCCCCTTGGTTCCAGGATGTTCTGGACTATCACAGTGGAGATTTGGGTCTATGGGCCTCCACGATGTCACAATGCTCTTTTTGGTTCCATGAGGCCTCGATCTGTCACAATGGACCCTTGGTTCCATGAGGTCCATTGGTGTCACCATGGTCTCCTTGGTTCCATGAGGCATCACAATGTCAAAATGAACCCTTGGTTGCATGAGGTTCCTGCAGCAGGACTGCCCCTATGGCCCAGCAGAGCTCATCTGATCTGTCCATCAGCTGGGCCATAACTCTCCCTCTAAGGAATTGCTGAGATAACCCAGGCTGGACATCTGTCCTGTCCTGAGTTCTCTCTGGTGCCAGGGAGGTGGAATTCCCAGTTGACCATGAGCATCTTGCTCTGAGACCAGGTGAAGGGAGATAAGCCTTGAATTCCTGAGTGACACACACTTCACTTTACAAACAATAAAAGCCACACAAAATTTTCACAAAGCAGAAATCTTCTGCATACTCCCTGCAAATGGGTAGGGCTTCTCTCCCAGTTCTGGATTCATCTTCGTGGTTTCTTTTCTGGAAGCTGAGTGAAAGGGCTCCATGTGCACTCCCTCATCAATTTGGTGGCAAGTTACATTGACTCCTGATCTCTGCTATTTCTTCACTAGCTGTAATAAAGGTAAGTTTAATGTGCACTGTGTTTGTATCTACCTGCACTTCTTTTGTTTATCCTGTACAGTAAGTAGTCCATTTAAAGATTCTTGTCTGTTTATGTTGAATCCATTCAGTAAATAATTCATTTTAGAATAGACCTAATCCACCATGGTAAAGAACTTGTGTGAAAGAGCAATTTGGGCTGCAGGCTACCTTAAACAGAGTTGCTGCCAGAAACCTGAGCATAGGGCAGGACTTGTCTAAGCTTTCATTCCATTTGTAACGTATATCATTTAAGAACAAAATGAGAGAAGATCTTTTCCACATTTATTCCTTTCCTATTTATACACTGATATTAGCAATCTCCAGGTGACATTGATCCCCAGCACCTCCTAATGCAGTCTGAATAGATATGAAAATCAAGACGCTTTATGGCTGACCATCAATCACACTTTGTCCTTACCCCCACCGCCCATTTCCCTTATCCAACCCCTGGCACTCAGAGCAGTCCTGTGCAAATCTGAACTTCCTCCACTCCAGTCTGTGCCTGCAGCTTTCAGCTCCTTGGCACCAACTCCCACCTGCTTTCCTTGCAGAAGGAACTGCTCAAGACACAGAAGAATGTTCATTTATTGTGAGCAAACTAACCAAGGGAAGGCACAGCTCCATAAAAAACAAAAATCATTCCTCTACTGAATATTACATCCCCTTTCCACAGCAGACAGTCTCAGAGCAACGGAAAACACATTCTGTGCCCAGCACAGATCCCAGGATGCCCCAAACCCTCCCAGCCCCTATTCTGCCCAGATTTGCTCTTTGCACACGAGCCCCACACTGAAGTCACGAGCTGCCTCCAATGCCCAGAGGAAGGAAAGGAGAGAAAGTGGCTGCAGAGCCCTCTTGTGCACAGCTACAGCTGCACTAATGCCAATATTCTGGACTCACAATACCTTGATCCAACACGCTCTACTGCATCTGTTCCCTGGGTAGAAATCTGGGTGTGAGGCCAGGCCCAAGGAGTGCTGGGGAATGGAGCCACATCCAGGGGTGTCCCCAGGGCTCAGGATTTGGGCCAGGGCAGTTCAGTCTCTTTCTTGCTGATCTGGACGAGGCCATCGAGGGCACCCTCAGTCAGATGCCAGGTGAGCCCAGGCTGGCTGGGAGTGTGGCTGTGCTGCAGGGCAGGAAGCTCTGCAGAGGGATCTGCACAGGCTGGAGCCGTGGGCCCAGGACAATGGGATGAGGTTCCCCAAGGACAAGGGCTGGCTCCTGTCCTGGGCTCACAACCACCCCAAATCCCTGACTGTGCCCTGCCCCTGATCCCCACAGCCTGTCCTGTTTCCTTCATCCCTGCAGTGCCAGACGCTTTCTGGGACAGGGGAGCTTTGCTCTGGGGATGGAGAGAGGTGCAAGTGCCACCCCTGCAGTGGGAACCACAACTCATCAGGTTTGTGTTCTTTGGGGGTCAGGAACTGGTGAGACTCAGAAGCATAGATAGGTTTCTCTTCATGGCCAACAAAAAAAAAAATATAACAATGATGTAATTCCATAAACATCACAATTTCTCCTCAGCTCTGTGCAATGTCAAAGCAGTATCTGATGTGTCCAATGTGGGAGGATAGTTTGTAGGGATAGTACAGAAGGCAATTTTTCCCGATGAATTAGAGCTGTACTGATTGCTGGGAAATGAAAACAGCCTTGCCTGCCCAATGAGGATGGGTATTCTAAAAGTGTGGGCTAGCTAGTCAAGGGTAAGTTACTGATGCAGTTAGAGCTTGAGACCTAGAGATGGCTGCAGTTTGGGATGGAGTCTGCAGGCTGTGCTGTGAGGAGGAAGGGGCATGTTGTTGTGTAAGGGTCAGACAAGGTAAGATGCTGTGTGAGGGACACACAGGGTTAGGTGTCCACGTAGAGGACAGGTTGGGGTCAACCTGTCTTGCAGAAGGAAATTTAGAGAGAGGAGAGAAGAAGTCAGTGCTGTGTGGAGCTCCACATGAGGAAAGGGTCAGAGTTGGCTGAAAGAAATAATGAGAAGTATTTAATAAAGTGTTGATGCTTGGTTAGCAACCAATGGACATGGCTCAGCTGAGGCCTTATTAGCAGGCCATGAAAATTGCTCATCTGAGTGTTCAGTGCAACAATCTAGCTGCTAAACTGCACGTATTAAAAAGGTCAGGCTATAGCAGCCTATTCATAAAATTGATACTACAGCAGCTAGAATATAAGAGAGAAGGAAGAGATGGATAGTTTGTTGCTATATAGAGGATAGGTGCAGTAGGTTTGCTGCTAAAAAGCACATATACAGACTTAGCTGAAAAAGTAGAAGGGATGGTCTTCTCATCCTTGCAAGAACCAATAGTAGGAGAAGTATATGTACCTAAAACAAATGAAATTGTGCCAAATATGCATTAGTCATTATATTTTGGATTATAAATGTAGATGGTGTCTTCAATAAATTGAATTATGCTTTATCAATCACACTGATCGGTTGCATATTTCCCTCGCCGAAGCTTCTCCACAAGTGGCATCCAGAACAGGGACCTTGAAGCTCTGCCACTCTGCACTGACCCACCGCCGAAGGTAAGCGAGCTGGCAAGCACCAAGTAGCAGCGCTTGGAGGGCAAGGATCTCTGTATGCTGGCGTAAGAATGGATCCCGTGCCTGAGCCGCTCCCGGTAAAGGAAGATTGCCGTCCCGGATACACCGCCGATCAAAGGCTGCAATGCACACATGTTAACAGGCAATCGGCTTAGATTGCTGGACTTCCCCTTTCCTTCTTTTGTAAAAAGGGATGGATATGGATAAGCAAGCGTCATATTATTTATTTAAATGCTTTTTAGAAAAGCGAAAGGTAGAACTTGATCTTAATAAAAATTTGCCCAAGGTGTTAGACTATGCTAAAGAACAGGGCTTTTTTACCAACCCAGATGACTTTTTCAAAATTGAGGAGTGGCAAAATCTAGGAGATTGTTTGTATAGAGCAGTTATTGATAAGGATAAGGTAGCAAAACAGTTGTCTCAACCCTAGTGCGTCATAATTGCTTAGAGGCATATAAGGCAGAGAAAAATATTGCTGCTGTTGCCTCTATGCACTTGGATGGCAAACCGTCCACTATGCTGTCCATCACAGGACAAAATAAACCCCCTGCTGCACAGCCAGGGATGTATGTTTTTGGAGAGACAATCTTCCTCAAGCACTGACTACACAACAAGTTTTATTACCTCCTAAGTCTGCCTCTGAATCAGTGCCCTCTGCCCCCCCCCCCCTCCCCCCCCCCCCCCCCGCTGCTATCACAGCAGGAGGAGCTGCCCTCAAAGGAGACAGCTGAGTTAAAAAAGGAAGCGGCACATTACCATGATAATAAGGTGCCAAAAGGCAGAGCTAAAATCAAGGGTAAAATGGAATGGGGTGAGATTATGAAGGAAGCAATAGCAACTGGAGAAAGGGATTATGTGGCAAAATTACAGGAGCCACGTGTAACACAGCAAGCATTTCCAGTTGCATTTACCCCTGCTGCGGAAAATAGAATGGAAGCAACAATAACTCCTTTAGATTGGACATTGTTATTGCAGCTTTGTAGTACAGTTAATGAAGCTGGCATGCATGGGGAACCAACAAAGCAAGTGTTTAATTATATTTGGGGATCAGGGTTATTGTTGCAAGAGGATATAAAAAATATTTTCAAATTATGACAAGCTCACAATTTATGTTACGGCAGGCTCACTTCCAAGGTCTTTGTCAACATACTGCACTTATTCGGAGAGCACAGGATGATCCGCTTCACGGGATCACATTAGAGCAGTTGGGGATTGGTCGATTTGCCACACCTGAGAGTCAAGCTCTGTTGGGACCAGATGTAGTAAAAGAGGCAATGCGGTTAGCTCGTGTTGAATATGATAAGGCTAGAACAGAACGAGGGGAATTGCCATCTTATATGAACATTAAACAAGATCCACAGGAACCTTTTTCTAGTTTTGTTACAAAATTACTGCAGCAACAGAAAGATCAGGGGTACCTCTGTTTATGCAAGGAGCTCAGCTTAAACAGTGTGTTACTCAAAATAGCAATTCTCGAGTAAAATCAGTGATAGCTACTTCACCCAGCAATTGGGAAGTAGTAGAGCTTTTAGAACATATGAGTAAAATTCCTCAGGGAATTCAGGCTATGTTAGTTGAAGCTGTAAATATTTTGACATTAACCTTAAAAGAGGGGCAGTCTCAGATTCAAGCCTTTGCTGCTGCACTGGCACCACTAAAATCGCCTGACTCCCGGAGTGCTGGCAAGACTTGTTCAACCAGCAATTGCTTTAGATGTGGTCAGTCTGGCCATATATGCAGAGTGTAGGATTACGAATGTGTGGTGTCGAAACTGTCAGCTCGACTCTCATTCCACTGAAGCCTGCAGACAGAAGGCATAAAACAGATGGACGAGCGTAAGGGGATGTGGCTCCAGGACACCAACTGCGGCCCAAACCTCCCAAGCATTCCAGGCGGCCCCTCCCTACTCCCAGCCGGCAAACTCCGGCCAGTCACAGGAGGCAGCCTCAGCTTGGACTTGGCAGCCACAATAGACATTGTATTAAGGGATACAAAGCTGGTAAAAATCCCTACTGGAGTGTGTGGACTCTTAATGTTAAATGGACAACCTTATGGGGCTTTGTTGTTAGGTAGATCCTCAGCCACCTTACAGGGTTTGACTGTGGAACCTGGAGTTATCAATGCAGACTATACATGAGAAATCATGATTATGGCTCATACACGTTTTCCTCCTATTAGTATCCCTGCAGGAAGCCGTATAGCTCAACTGGTCCCACAGCAGCAACTGGTCAAGGAGGCACAAGGATCTGTGCAAGGAGCTGGTGAATTTGGATCTACAGGAGGCTTGGTACTACTGACCCTCACAATGGAACAACGTCCGGTAGTGGAAATTATTTCACGGCATGGCTCTCAAGAAAAACAGCTTTGAGCCTTATTGGACACTGGTGCAGACATTACTATTATTGCCTGGCGTCAGTGGCCATCTAACTGGCCTCTACAAAACCGCTTGGAGGCAGTTGAGGGGGTCGGTGGAGCAGGACGGGTCCAGAAAAGTTGTGAACAAGTGTCCATTGCTATTGAACAAAATGCAGTATCAACTCCGTACTGGAGTACAGGCATTAATCGGGCTCGATGTGCTTGCTCAAATGGGACTGGTGCTATACATGGACAATGGCCCTTTTTAATGGCAGCCACTACTTTGACTTCCCAACTGAGCAGTGGCCGCTAAAAAGGGAAAGTCTTGAGGAAGCCCACCTTTTAGTACAAAAACAACCACATCAGCGATTGATGGCAACACCACACAAACCCCATCTGAAGATAGCTCCACTCCTGACACATCAAGAGAGAGAACTATCTGAGGGACTATCTAGCAGTACAGCTGCTGGTTCTCCAACTCCAGAGCCTTCTAAGGAAGAGGATTGAGTGGACAATCCTTTTTGATTTAGAGACACTTGCTCATCAGGAACCCTGAAAGGTTTGTGACCATACTGGACTTGGGAGAAGATGGTCTTTAAGCTGTGTTAAGGGATGTGGGAGTGGTGCTTGGGTGTAAATCTGTTGTGGAGGGTGTAAATAAAAACTTTGTGTACATCAATCATAGTTGTGGCAACCTGTATGCAGGCCATGTTTGTGGGTCCTCAATAGTAGTAGCTGGCAGCGAGACATTCAAAACGACACTGAGAATTGCTCACAAGGAGCTGCTGAACTTGTTTTAGATAATCGGGAAAACATATATCGATTGTTAGTACGTTGCTGTCTTCTGCAGGCTATCAAACAGATTAAGTGCTACCTTGCTACAGTAGCACTCAGGGTCATCTGTTCTCGAGATATAGGCATTTTACGACACTGTATTATAAGAGAGGAGGAGTGGGATGTTGCTGTTAAGAGGCTCCGACAACCTAATCTTTGGAGTAATAATTCTTAGCATCCTCCCAATACAGGCATGGGTACCAGTACAGGCCCCAGCACAACCTAAAACTAATATCTGGGTTACTTTGGCAAACAAAACTGGGCAAGGTGCCATCTGCCTGTCCTTAGCATCACCAGGCAATCCTTTTTCCACCTATTTAGTTGGCATACCTCTTGACACCTGGCCATGCCCCAGGGACATTCCAACCTGCAACACTACAGGTCCAAAAAATAATGTTGATTCTTGGGATCAATGGGTGCCTTACTTGGGGCATGCAGCATTAGAACCCCAAGAGTTGGAATTACTTGGGTCCATTGGAGCCGATGCCTGTGTGATCTTTAATTACTCTGGTAAGTCCTTACGACGACCAGGATTTAATTACACAGTGTTGGTAAATGCAACTCTCCCAGTATATCGGAACGCCTCACAGTGGTGTAATTATACCTCTGCCAACATTTCAGTATCTGCAAATACACCTATTGCCCTACCTTCAGGAACATTTTTGATTTGTGGAGATAGAGCTTGGCCAGATATACCATCCAGATTAAGAGGTGATGCATATACATTAGGAAGGCTTACTTTGCTTACACCCAATACATCAATGATCTTACAGGCCCATCAGAAACACCTTCCCACCAAAAGATTACCCATGCCTTTAAGCCTGACTGTCAGGATAATGTACAATTCTGGTGCACAGGAAAAATTGTTGCAGCATCTCTTTTTACTGCAGGCAAAGCTAGTGCATGAGCTTTGGGCCAGCTTAATAAGCTTGGCTGCTGGCTAGCAAAACAGACCAATGCAACCTCTACAGGTCTTTCACAGCTATTAACTGATGTTGATTTTGTTAAACATGCTACCTTAAAAAACCGAGCAGCAATAGATTTTTTACTTTTAGCACAGGGCCATGGATGTGAGGACTTTGAAGGGATGTGCTGTATGAACCTTTCTGACCATTCAGTCTCTATTCATGCACAGCTGAGCAGGCTGCAAGAGCTTACCAATTATTTGCAGAAAAATACTGGGTTATGATTGACTGATTGGTTGAAGTCTTTACATTTGGGGCCATGGTTAACTTCATTGCTTCATCAATTTATTATAGTGGCAATAATTTTGGTGGTAGCCCTTTTGTTTATTCCTTGCATTTTACAATGTTTGCAGCGTAGTATGGAACGCATAGCAAAATCAGCTATGAACCGAGCTTTTATCGCACAAAATGAAAAAATAGGAATTGTTTAAGCAAGGAATGGACATGGCTCAGCTGAGGCCTTATTAGCAGGCCATGAAAATGGCTCGTCTGAGGATTCAGGGCAAGAATCTAGCTGCTAAACTGCACGTATTAGCAAGGTCAGGCTATAGCAGCCTATTCATAAAATTGATACTACTGCAGCTAGAATATATGAGAGAAGGAAGAGATGGATAGTTTGTTGCTATAGAGAGGATAGGTGCAGTAGGTTTGCTGCTAAAAAGCACGCATACAGACGTAGCTGAAAAAGTAGAAGGGGTCGTCATCTCATGCTTGCAAGAGCCAATAGTAGGAGAGGCGTATGTTCCTGAAACAAATGAAAGTATGCTAAATATGCTTAAGTCATTGTATTTTGGATTATAAATATAGATGGTGCCTTCAATAAATCAAACTATGCTTTATCAATCACACTGATTGGTTGCATATTTCCCTCTCTGCAGTTCCTCCACATTATACCAGTTCAAACAAAAGCTATCTTCATCTTTGAAAACAGAGGTTTTTCTTCTTCTCTTTGCTGGGGGGCAGCAGGAATCTTCATCTCTCCTTTTTATTCAAACTTATGGGAACACAACTCTTTCCACATCTGCTCATTTCAGCACAAATGCCTCTGCTCATACCTGCAATTAAACCTGTAATCTCTATGTGCTATAGGGAAATGAGTCTCTTCTCCATAGCTTAAAAAAAAGAAATTTTAGTCCATGACTCTCCTCTTTCCCTCATCTGGGGCCTGACTCTTCCCTTTGTCTGACCTTGGTGTTTTCATACTATTTCTGTGCATATCTTCATCTTGGTCCTTTTCTTTCACTCAGGACAAAAACAAAGTGTCTGCAAGTCTCATTCTGGGCAGTGAAAGAGTTAATATCTCGCTCAGGCAGTGGCTGGAGCAGTTGGGATGGAGCATTTCAGACCAGGAGGGCCCGGCTGCCCGGAGCTGCTCTCCTGGCGGAAAAAAAGACCCTGCGGAGCAGGGCAGGGCAGGGTTTGAATGTCGGCTCGATGTTCTGCTGAGCCATGGGCTCCTTGGCTGTGCCAGGGGAAATCTAAGGTCTGGGCAGTGGTGTGGCCCTTGCCCCCCCCCCCCCCTCGTTTCTATTGGGGGCTCTGCTGAAAACGGGGCCCAGAGTCAGAGCCCGGCCCTGGCCCAGGCCTGGCCAGGCCTGTGGGCTGCACGGAGGGGCCTGGGCTGGTGTTACGTGTACTGAGGCCAGAAGCAAAAGAGAACTTTCTCAGCGTTTTTTCACCTTTATATGTGTGTTTCACAAAGAACCTTTCTCATTGGTGTAATGTGGGAATCCTTAAAATCAGAAGGTTGTGGGAAAGCTGAAAAAAACCAAGCCTCAGAGACAACAGAACTGCAATTAGAGCTAAGCAGAAAGCATAAGGCATGCCAGCAGAAAAGTTATGTGAGATGTAGAAAGCAAGGACAAATAGAGCAATGGTCTGTGTATTAACGCTTGGCTAGAATAACTCTCTAAGCTGCAGAAAAGTATATCTAGCAAGATATTAGGAAGGTCTTAGCTTAATAATGGAGCTCTGTGCATTGTATTTTAAGACTTACAAGTAGGTATTGTATTCAAAAGAAGCAAGTATTGTTTTAACCAAAGGTATATGCATTTATAGTGGTTGGATGAAACTATTGTCATCATGCTTTTGCTTTTTGTGATTGGTCAAAAAACTTTCAAAGTGCATTGTAACATCACTATTCTCTGGCTGTTGCTCAGAGCATGAGCTGCTGGCATCTTCCTGCTGTTCCAACCTTGTAATGACACTGATGCTTGGGAGGAAAGAAAAAATAATAAAGCAGCTTGAGAGACATTCCACAGCAATCTTGTCCTGTTCGTGATTCTGTGCATAAACCCTTGGCCTGCGTTAGTGTAACAGTGTTTCAACATTAAAAATCAGAGACCAATTGGTCCTTGTCAGGTCCATTAGGAGGCTGCCCAGGTCCTGGTGGAGAAAATTTTCAGGGAATCTTCACAAACCATCACAGCAGCCTTGAAGTAACAGGGTGCTTGGGTGAGAGACGGTCTGATGGATTTGAACACATAGAAAGGATCCCAGCCAATGCATTGAACCCTAAGTGCAGATGCATCATTGGCCAGGGAAATGGTTGTGTTAAGACCCCAACCAATCACGTGTTTATCTGGGACATTCAAACCCTCGATTGAGAAGAGTCCCAAACAATAAAGAAAGCTTCTGTCATACGGATCACTGAGGATTCGTGTGATCTCTCCCACCACAACCTGAATTGTTGTAATAGGTGTGGTCAGTTGGAGTGTTCAGTTAGGTGGTCAGTGGGATGTGGTCAGTGGGGGTGGTCAGTGGGGATGTGGTCAGTGGTTTGGTCACTGAGATGTTGTCCGTGGGTTTGGTCAGTGAGTGAGGTCAGTGGGCCATGGCCATTGCAGTGGTCAGTGAGGTGTGGTTGGTGGGGGTTGCCAGTAAGTGTGGTCATTAAGGAGGGGAGTGAAGTGTGGTCAGTGGTTGTGCTCATTGGAATGGGAAGTGAGTATGGCCAATAGGTGTGGTCAGTGTTAAGTGGCTGGTGAGGTGTGGCCAGTGGGTGTGGCCAGTGGTTGTGGTCATCGGGTGTGGTCAGTGGTTGTGGTCAATGGGTGTGTGGTCAGTTGGGTGGTCATTGGGGTGTGGTCAGTGGGTGGGCTGAGTGGATGTGTTCAGTGGGTGTGCTCAGTGGAGGTATGGTCAGTTGAGTGGTAAGTGGGATGTACTCAGTGGGTGTGGTTAGTGGGGTGTGAGCATTTTGGCAATGGGTGCAGCCAGTCTGTGTGGTCAGTGGTTTATGGCCAGTGGTTGTGGTCAGTGGTGGTGAGGTCAGTTGGGTTCTCAGTGGGTGTGGTCAGTGGGTGTGACCAGTGGGTGTTGTCATTGTGTGTGGGCAGTGGGATGTGATCAGTAGCTATGGTCAGTGGATGTGGTCAGTTGGGAGGTCGGTGGGGCTTGGTAACTGGGTGTGGTCAGTTGGATAGTCAGTTGGTGTGGCCATGAGTAGTGGTCAATGGGTGCAGTCAGTGGCAGTGATCAGTGGGGTGTGGTCAAAGGGTGTGGTCATTAAGGGTAGCCTGCAGGGTAGTCAGTGGTTGTGGTCAGTGGTAGAGTGGTCAGAGGATGTGGTCAGTGGGGGTGGTCAGTGGGAGGTGGACAGTGGTGTGTGGGACAAGGGTATGGTCAGTGGTTGTGGTCAGTGGGTGTGGTCATTTCTCAGGACCATATGGTTGGGTCAGTTGGGTGGTCATTGTGTTTGGTCAGTGGGTACCATCAGCGGGAGTGGGCAGTGGGGTGTGAGCATTGGTAGCCTGGAAGTAGGTGTAGTCAATGAGGGTGGTCAGTGGACATGGTCAGTGTGTGTGGTCATTGAGGTGGTTAGTGAGTATGGTCAGTTGGTGTGGTCAGTGGATGTGGCCAGTTTTTGCAGTTACTGGGGGTGGTCAGTGTTGTGTGATCAGTGGGGAATGGTCATTGGGGCGGTCAGTGGATGTGATCAATGGGTGTGGTGAGTCATGGAGTGGCTAGTTGGGTGGCCACTGGATTGTGGTCAGTAGGAGTGGACTGTGGGTGTGGTCAGTGGGAGAATTCATTGGGGTGTGGCCAGTGGATGTGGTCAGTGGACTGTGGGCATTGGTGTCTTGGCAATGGGTGTGTTCACTGGGTGTGGTCAGCAGTTGTGATCAGTGGGGGTGGTCAGTGGCATGGTCAGTGGGTTTGATCAGTAGGAAGTGGTCAGTGTTTGTTGTCAGTGGCAGAATGGTCAGTGGCGGTGTGGTCAGTGGCTATTCGGTGGATGTGGTCAGTGGGGTGTAGGCATTGGTGTCTTCATAGTGGGTGTGGTCAGAGCGTCGTGGTCACTGGTTGTGGTTAGTTAGCATGAAGGGTGGGTGCAGTCAGTGGGTGCAGTCAGTGTGTGTGGTCAGTGGGGTGTGGTCACTGGTTTTGGGGAAAGGGTGTGGACAGTGGTGTGTAGGCAGTGGGTGTGCTCAGTGGGATGTGGTTATTGGGGTGTGGTTAGCGGAGATGGTTTGTGAGTGTGATCAGTGGGTGTGGTCACTAGCTGTGGTCAGTGGGTGTGGTCAGTGAATGCGGTCAATTGGGTAACGGGTGAGGATTGCCAGTTGGGTGATCAGGGGATGTGGTCATTGGTGTGGTCAGTGGGTGTGAGCAGTGGGTGTGGTTGGTGGGTTTGGTCAGTGAGGGACGGTCACTTGGTGTGGTCTTTGTGGGCAGTGGGGGTGATCAGTGGGGATGTGGTCAGTGGGGGAGGTCAGAGGGGGGGTGGTCACTTGGGTGGTCATTGCATTGTGGTCAGTGGGGTGACCATTGGGTGTGGTCAGTGGGGTGGTCAGTGGATTGTGGTCAGTGGGGGAGGTCAGTGGGTCCTGGTCAGTGGGTGTGACCATTTGGGGTGATCAGTGCTGGAGGTGTGGGAAGTGGGATGTGGTCAGTGGCTGTGGTCCGTGCTAGTGTGGTCAGTTGGGTTGTCACTGGGGGTGGCGAGTGCAGGTGGTCAGAGGGAGTGTGGTAAGCATTTCTAGCCAGAGGATTTGGTCAGATAGGTTGCATTGGAGAGTGGTCAGTGGGTATGTTCAGTGGCTGTGGTCAGTGAATGTGGTCAATTCGACAGTTGGGTGGGGGTGGCCAGTTGGGTGGTCAGGGGATGTGGTTGTTAGTGTGGTCAGTGAAGGTATGGTCAGTTTGTTAGTGGAGTGTGGTCAGTGGGGTGTGGGCATTGGTTTTTTGGATATGGGTGTGCTCAGTGGTTATGTTCAGTTGGGGTATGGTCAGTTTGGGGGTCATTGTGGTGTGGTCCATTGGTGTGTTCAGTGAGATGTGCTCAGTGGAGGTATGGTCATTAGGGCAGTGAGTAGCGTGTGGCCAGTGCCTATAGTCAGTGGGTGTGGTCAGTGGGTGCAGTCAGTGAGGGTGGTCAGTGGATGTGGTCAGTGAGAGAACTCGGTGGGATGTGGTCAGTGGGTGTGGGCATTGGTGTCTTGGCAAAGAATGTGGTCAGTGGGTGCAGTCAGTTGTTGTGGTCAATAGGTGGGGTCACTGGTTGTGGTCAGTGGCTATGGTCATTGAGGCGTGGTATGCAGAGGTGGTCTGTGAGTGTGTTTACTGGGCGTGGTCAGTGGTTGTGGTCAGTATGGGAGCTCAGTGAGGTCTGATCAGTGGGTGTTGCCATATGGGATGGTCAGTGGAAGTGGTCAGTAGGAGGTGGTCAGTGGTTTTGGTCAGTGGCAGTGTGGTCAGTTGGGTGGTCAGTGGGTGTGGCCAGAGGGTTGTGGTCAGTAGGATATGGTCATTCGGTTGTGGTCAGTGGGGGTGGTCACTGGGTACACTGAGTGTGGTTGGTGTGAGTGGTCGGTGTGTGCCTTTGGGGTGATGAATGAGAATGTGCTTGGCCAAGGCAAAAGGAGGCTCCCTGTGTGCCCTGCTCCCCTTTCCCTGAGCTCCTGAGAGCTCTGCCGCCCTTGCTGCCATCCCATCTACCCAGGCCAACACAACAGCCCTGGCCTTGGGGCACTGCAGAGCTGCTCCTGCTCCAGGCCCAGAGCCCACCCCAGAGCTGGGGCAGCCACAAAGCTGTGCCCATTTCTGTTCATTCCTGCTCTGATGAGGATGGATCCTCAGCCACTTGGAGGATGCTGATGAATTTTACTTTTCCAGAGGCCTCCTCTTTCTTCAGCTCCTCAGTTCAGGAATTCAGTGACAAAGATTCATAAACATTTGTTGAAAACACCAGAAAAAAAAAAAGCCCCTGGGATTATTTCAGTTCTCAATTCTTCTGTGGTTAATGAGAAAGATTTCAGAAGTGTATTCCAAGTAAATATACTATATTGAAAACAATACAGAGAGAACAGTTTTGTCCTGTTGTCTTTCCCTGTTTATAGATTGATATCAGCATGTCCAATTGATAGTGACCCCCAGCATTTTCTAATGCAGTCTGAACTGATATAAAAATCAAGACCCTTCATGGCTGACATGGCAATTGATCAGATTTTGTCCCCACACCCTTGCCACCATTTTCCTCATCCCACCCCTAGAACTTTTATGGATCAGGGACAGAGCTGCCACCAGGAGCAGGGCAGTGATTCTTCCCCTGTGCTCAGCACTGGTTGAGCAGAACCTTCAGTGCTGTGTCCAGTTCTTGTCTACCAATTTAGGAAGGACCTGGAGGGGCTGGAGCGTGTCCAGAGAAGGGTAACAAGGCTGGTGAGGGGTCTGGAACACAAGTCCTGTGAGGAGTGGCTGAGAGAGCTGGGGTTGTTTATCCTGGAGAAGAGGAGGCTCAGGGGAGACCTCATCACTCTCTATAACTCCCTCACCAGAGAGTGCAGCCAGATGGGACTCAGGCTCTTTTCACAAGGAATAGAAAACAGGACAGGAGGACACAGCCTTAGGCTGCACCAGGGGAGGTTTAGGCTGGACATTAGGAAATATTCTTTACTAAGAGGGCGATTGGGCATTGCATTGGACTGCCCAGAGAGGTGGGTGAGTCACTGTACCTGGAAGTGTTTCAGGATAGACCCAGCTCTTGGTCCTCATCTTGTTGGATTTGGGCCCTGGATCCAGCCTGTCTAAGTCTCAAGGGAGGTTTGATTCCCAGCTAACTTGGTGTCACCTGGGTAGCATGAGGCCCTAGAGTGTCACAATGGTCTTCATGATTCCATGAGGCCTCCCAGTGTCACAATACCCCTTTGGTTCCTTGGGAGCCCTTGGCATCACAAAGTCCCTCAGATCCTTGGGTTCCACAGTGTCAGCACAGTGGATCCTTGGTTCCATGAGGTCTCACAGTCCAGCAATGCTCTCCTTCGTCCCATAGCCTCTTAGTCACCATGGTGTCAAACATGTTTCCTTCATTCTATGAGCCCCTGATGAGCAGCACTGGCCTCTTGGTTCCATGAGGCCTCCGAGTGCCACCATGAATTCCTTGGTGCTGCAGTGTCACAATGGAGCCCTGGTTACACAAGATCCTGCAGTGTCATGAGGGACCCTTGGTTCCATGGGGCACCACAGTGTCACAGTTGTTCCCTTAGTTCCAAGAGTCCTTGCAGTGGAACAATGGCCCCTTGAATCCATTGGCCCCAGGCTCTCACAAGGCTCTCCTTGGTTCTGCAGTGTCACAACGGCCCCTTGGTTCCACAAGGCCCTGCAGTGTCACAGTGGCCTCTGTGGTTCCACAAGGACCCAGGGTGTCACAATGGGCTCCTTGCTTCCATGTAGCCCCACAGTGTCACAATGACCCCTTGGCTCTGTGGTGTCATGTCATACACAGTGTCACTCTGGTCCTCTCAGTTCCACAAGGATCTGCAGTGTCACAATGGCCCCTTGCTTCCCAAGGGCCCTGCAGAGTCACAATCATCACAGAACTACCCAGGCTGGAAAAAACTTGGAGAGCATCACATCCAACCTGTGACCCAACACCACCTTGTCACCCAGATCATGTCACTCAGTGCCACATCCTGTCTGTGCTGAAACACTTCCAGGGACGATGAGTCACCCACCTCCCTGGGCAGCCCATTCCAATGCCCAATCACCCTTTTTGTGAAGAATATTTCCCAATGTCCAGCCTAAACCTCTCCTGAAGCAGCTTAAGGCTTTGTCCTCTTGTTCTGTGACTGTTCCCTGGAAAAAGAGCCCAACACCAACTCGGCTGCACCCTCCTGTCAGGGTATGATGAGGTTTCCCCTGAGCCTCTTTTTCTCCAGGATAAACAACCTCAGCTCCCTCAGCCAGTCCTCACTGTCCTTGCATTCCAGACACTTCAACAGCCTTTTTGCCCTTCTCTGGACATTCCAGACACTCCATGTCCTTCCTAAATTGGTGGGCCCAGAACTAGACACAGAGCACTCAAGTTGTTGCAGTATGTTTCAGTAAAATAGAAATTTAAAATTAGTAGTAGTTATGCTAAGGACTGATCAAGTAGCTTAGGCCCTGAGTTGGCAAGAGTGAGGGGTATTCAGTTAAGTAAATTTATGTGTGTACCGAAGTAGAACTTGCTGAAACAGTAGAAATGTTTCTCTATTGACTAGTGCATTGTTTATCTACATGATGTATGTGACTTGTCTAGCCGAGTGTAACAATTTATTACTTAGAGGAATGTAGACAGATTCGGAGAACCTTGAGAAAATCATGTAGGGGTAGTGAAGTAAGAAAATCAAAGGATAGAAAAGAATTCTCCAAGAAGTGTATTTAAGCTCTGAGAAATTGTAATCTGGTGGGCTCTGACTTTGGACGCTAGTCCTCAGACCCCAGGGCACTCAATAAAGCACCGCACTAAACAACCTCGTTGTTTCGTGTCTCTCTGTCGGGCAACACATGGGCAAATGGTTAAACTCAATGTGGCACGTTTCCCCAGTATCAATATCCCCACAATCTAAACTGTGGAACTACTATTTCCCCAAAGAGAAAATTTTTGGGATTTGCAACTCATCTCAAAACCTCAGGATAACGAAATCAGCAGAATTTCCCTAATTCAATGGAATTCCAATTGTGTTCTATGACCCTTCAAATACTCATGAAAACAGACTTGTTTTCATTAGAACAGCTGTGACTGAAAATCTGGGGTAAAACCTATAAGAAATGGCAATATACATGAATGTTCCTTTCCACAGCAGCCACAAGCAAACAAGGAGTGGCACTGGTTGGCACAGCCTCTTGTCCACATACAGGAGAGTGGCCAAGGCAGTGCCAGCCGTCTCAGAGATGGGCAAGGACAAGAAAGGGTTTGAAGCTGTGCCAAGAGAGGTGTACACTGGACATTAGGAAGAACTGCTGCCCAGAAAGGGGCATGAGATATGGGAATGGTGTGCCCCAGGGGGCACTGGTACAGTCACCGTTGCAGTAGGTGTTCAAGGTAAGCCTGGCCATAGCACTCCAGGCCCAGATCTGCTTGCCATGGTGTGAGAGTCCGTCTGAGCCTCTCGTCTGTTTCTGCCCAACGACCCTCGCCTGAGGCCTGCGCTGGCCAGGGATGGGAGGAACGCCAAGTGACTGTTCCGCAGGTGATGCCTACCAGGACTGGTCTCTAATGACAACTAGCCACGGGGCGTTGACTCATCAAAGCTCCCACAGATGGAAGAACAATGGACTGGTCAGTATGGGCTGCCCTGTGTGTGTTCATAACAACAAAGATGGTCTGATGTGCCTTGAAACGTCCTGTTTCCACCTGTTCCTCAGAGTAACGAGCTCCACATACAATAGTCCATAAATCTTCCCACCTTTTGGCCAGAAGCCACTCGTTTTGGGAAAGGACTATAAAAGTGACTGTCTCAGAGGAGACCCCTGAGATCTCCCCAGACGGCAACAGACATCTATTGGCTGGCTCCACTAGGATTCGTCTGCCCGTCTTGGTAGCTATAATCCCCACCCTCATTTCTCTCTCTCTCTCTCTCTCTCTCGCTGTCCCACTATCGCACTTTGATTGGCACTAAATAAAGTGCATTTCTCCAAAACTGTTTTTGTCCCCTGCTGTGTCCTTTGTGCTCTGAGATCCATAACAGAACCTGTCACGACTCCTGCTCAGGTTGGGTAGATCCTAACACATCTCAACAGCACACAGCCAGCACTGTCAGATGAATCAGGATCCCATTATCCCCACCCATAAAATATTGGCTAGAAAGTCAAAGGGTGCTCAGTAAAACCCACTCTCCCTTCAACAGCCCCAGTTTGCCTGTGGGCAAGTCTGACAGACAATACAAATTGACTGTAGGCTATTGTGCCTTGAATGAAGTGACTCCACTGTGAGAGCTAAGACAGAGACCTGTGGATTTAATTAGCATAAGCAGCTTGATAACCAAGATTCCTTGGCAAGAGCAAACAGAGCTTTGAAGACTCCATGAAGATTGGATCAAGACTGGTGACAGGAAAGAAGAATGAATCAAGCAGAAATGTTGCAAATGTGTAAGATTGTCTGTGTGATGATTAACCCAGCCAATGCTGTAAAAGCTTTCCTAGAAATGGTATATAAGCACATGTAGCTGAGAGTAAATTTGGATTCTGATCAGCAGTCAGTAGACCCCCTCCTTCTCCCAGTCATTGATTCTCCAGTGCTGAGCGCTGCCGTGCTGGACACGCTGGATCTCCAGGAGGAGCTGGAGCCCAAGGCAGCAAAGTGGCTCCATTGACATTGCCAATGCATTTTTCTCCATTCCTTTGGCAGCACAGTGCAGGCCTCAGTTTGCTTTCACCTGGGGGGACATGCAGTACACCTGGAACCGACTGCCCCAGGGGTGGAAACACAGCCCCACCATCTGCCACGGGCTGATCCAGGCTGCACTGGAAAAGGGTAAAGCTCCAAAACATCTGCAATACATCAATAACATCATTGTGTGGAGCAACACGGCAATAAAAGAGTTTTAGAAAGGAGAGAGGATCATCAGATTCTGCTGGAAGGAGGTTTTGCCATGGAGAAGAGCAAAGTCAAGGGAGCTGCCTGAGAGATCCAGTTCCTGGGAGTAGAGTGGCAAGATGGACAGAGCCAGATCCCCACTGAAATGATCAATGAGATCATCACAGTGTCTCCACCAACCAGCAAGAAGGAAACACAAGCTTTCCTAGGGGCCATAGTTTTTTAGAGAATGCATTCCTGAGAGCAGCCACATTGTGAGCCCTCTCTACCTGCTCACCCTAAGAAGAACAATTCCAGCTGTGGCCCTGAACAGCAACAAACCTTCACCCAGACCAAGCAGAAAATCGCTCATGCACTGCCCTTGGCCCAGTCAGGATGGGACCAGAGGTGAGGAATGTGCTTTACTCTGCAGCCAAGAACAATGGCTTGTCCTGGAGCCTTTAGCAGAAGGTGCCTGGGGAGACTCGAGGCCGAGCACCAGAATTCTAGAGTCAAGGTTACACTAAGTGTGAAGCAAACTACACTCACCGAAAAAAAAAAAAAAAACAAAACCTTATCCGCCTATAATAAGAAAGTTCAAGCCACCTCAAAAGAAATTATCACAAAAGCACAACTCCTCCTGGCACCCTGAATCCCGGTGCTGGGGTGGATGTTTAAAGAAAAGGCTCCTCTACCCACCACGCCACCCACACCACATGGAGCCCATGGATTGCTCTCATCACACAGCACGGCCGGAGTAGAAACACAAATCACCCTGAAATTTTAAAAACACTTAAAACTGGACACAAGATAAAAACCTTAGTCTCACTAACAAAAAGGAGCAGAAACATGTAACCCAGGCTAAAAAGCTCCACCATACAACAACTACCAGCACAAGAAACATGCTGTGCTCTTGTCACTGACACTTTCTGTCTCATGGTTGAGATGAACCAGAAGTGGAAAGTGGCCGCAGGGAGCCCCACACGACGAGTCACACAAGCTACTGAAGGAGAAGGTGAATCAAGTGCACTTGCTGAACTCAAAGCCATTCAGCTGGCCCTGGACACTGCTGAAAGAGAGAACTGGCCAAAGCTCTACCCTTATACTGAATCAGAAATAGTAACCAATGCTCTGTGGAGTTAGCTAGAAAGGTAAAAAAAGGCCAGCTAGCAACATAAAGGAAAACCAATTGAGGCTGCTGATGAATGGAAAAACATTGCCACTCAGACAAACTCTGTAAAAGTCCATCATGTAGACGGCCACGTGCCCAAAAGTCAGGCTGATAAAGAACACTAAAACAGGGAGCAAGTAGATCAAGCTGCAAAAATAGAGATGTCACAAATAAATTTAAATTACCAATATAAGGCAGAGTTGTTTCTAACTCAAAAGGCCCATACTGCCTCAAGCCATCAAGGCAAAAATGCCACCTATAAGTAGGCACAAAACTGAAAAGCAGATTTAACTATAAATTGCATTACTCAAGTTATTCATAACTGTAAGACAGGTGCTAAAATCAAGCAAGCCAAGCCCATAAAGCCTCTCTAATATGGGGGGCAGTATTCCAAATATAAGTATAAAGAAGCCCAGCAAATGAACTACATCACACTGCCTCAAACCCCCCAAGGCAAGTGCTATGTGATCACAATTGTAGAAGCCACCACTAGATCATTAGAAACCCACCCTGTACCTCACACTACTACTCAAAACACCATCTGAAGCCCAAAAAAGCAAGTCCTATAAAGACAGAGCACCCCTGAGAGAAACATCAGACAACAGGACCCATTTCAAGAACAGCCTTAGAAACACCTCAGCCAAAAAACAGGATATTGAATAAATAGATCATATCCCTTATCACACACCAGCTGCCAGGAAAGTTGAACTGTTCAACAGACTACTTAAAATCACCATAAAGGCACTTGGCAGGGAAACATCCAAAAATTGAGAAATGAACTTAACAGAAGCCACCTAAACAGTCAACACCTGAGAGTCCATCACTCAAGCAAGTCCTGCCCAGTCTGAAGCCTTGCATGCAGTGCATGGGGATAAGGTCCCTATAGTACACATAAAAGGTATTTTAAGACTGTTTAGATTAGGCCCACCTCAAGCAAAGGAGAACCAACCCGTACAAATGGTTTTGCTCAAAAACCTAGTTACACTTAGTATGTAATGCAGAAAGATAAAGAAACCCATTGTGTACCACAAAAAACCCTAATCTTAAGTGAGAACTGTGTGTAAAGTTTCACTGTGGATAAAAATATATAGCAGAGTTGAAAGAAGGTATTAATTAAGGTAGGATGCAGATAGTAATAGAATAAGGAGTAGATCATGTCTTAAGCTGCAATGCAAGATGCAAGCAGAAGTATACATTCTATCAGCATCTGCTGAAACCAGGTGGAGCAGGGCTCCTTATCTCTTCCATGACCCATCCCTCACAACTCCTCCCCACAAGGAGTTATACCTTATGGGAGATTCCCCACCCAAGGAGAAAAGCCAAGTATTTTCTGCCTAAATAAAATCTGAAATTTGAAACATCAGAGCAGCCTTTCCCACTAAATTCCCAGAAGAAGACCAGGCCTATCTTCATGACCACCAGATGTTAAAAAAGGAACTACACACTTCTCCAAAATCATTGCTTCAACAAAACCACATCAGTCCCTCCAAGGAAACTACAGGTACCATTATTCAGACTGTAACCAACACCCTGAACAACAGGGTTACAGGCTGCATTCTGACCTTGCCAGTGTCTTGGTCGTTACATTACCATACTTTTAATTTCATTTTCCCAGTGAAAAACTGCTATTCTGAATCCCATATCTTTGGCAGGGAGCACCTTAATTTTCAAGTCATATTAATTTAGAGGGAGGGAGTTTACATTTTCCATTTCAAGAGAAGCTCCAGAGCTCCTCAGCAGACTCCTGTCTTTCAAACCAAGACAGGGCCCTGCTGCAGCTCCATCCCCATGGCAGGATCAGTGCTGGAGGATCCCCAGGGACCCCCGGTGGGCAGAGCCCCCCTGAGCCCTGGTGCTGCTGATCCGTGTTGGGAAGACACCTGGCTGGGGGCTCCACATCCTCCCCGTGGCCTGGATTTTCTCTGCATTTCTCTTTGTCCTTCTCAAACACCCAAACCCAGGGTAAAAATAGAGATGTGAAATAACGACCTGCTTGGGGACACGGGGGGATCTTCCAGGGGATGCGGGGGATGCTCGGTTCCAGGGATTTGAAGGGTCCTGGGAGGGACCTGGGGGTTGCTCAGGGCGTTGGGCACCCCAGTTCCAGCGGCTCTGGCTGCGCTGGGAGAGGAGGAGGAGCGGGAGGAAGAGGAGGAGCGGGAAGAGACGGAAGAGAAGCAGCGGGAGGAAGAGGAGGGACACAGGAAGAACGGCAGGAAGAGGAGGAGCGATTTTGGAACCACGCGCTTCCCTCGCCGGGAACTCCAGGCAGGTGAGGAGGAAGTCAGTGCCCCTTTCCCCCTGTGTCCTGCTCCATCTCCCAGCCCAGCATGGCCCCGGCTGCAGCACAGCCCTGGGGGGATCTCCTTGCCCTTGCCTCTGGCACAGAGGCAAATCCCATCCTCTCCTTTTCCTTCCTCCCCCAGACAAGGAGCTGAGCACGGACAGCAGGGAGGACAAATCCCCGCGGCACAGCCTCGGGCAAGAGGCCGTTTGCAGCGGCTCCACGGTGCAGGAATGCAACGGGGAGGAAAAGCCCCGCAGATCCCGCAGCAGGAGGGGCTGCAAACACACAGCCCGGGGATCCCAGCAGGAAAGAGCCAGCCCGGGCCGGGGAGGCAGCCGGAGCTCAGAGCTGGGGCAGCGTAAGCAGCTTCACCATGGGGAGAAGCCCCACAAGTGCTCGGAATGTGGCAAGGGCTTCAGGAGGAGATCCAGCCTGATGAAACACCAGAGAATCCACACTGGGGAGAGGCCCTACGAGTGTGATAAATGCAGAAAGTGGTTTCAGAGCAGGTCCAGCCTTCTGAGGCACTATCGCACTCCCTGGGATGAGAGGCCCTTCTGCTGCCCCAACTGTGGCAAGAGCTTCAAGAAAAACTCCCACCTCATCAGGCACCGACTCCTCCACACTGGGTAGAGACCCTACGACTGTCTTGAGTGTGGGAAGAGCTTCACCAGAAGATTTACCTTGACCCAACACCAACGGAGTCTCCACTGATAGAAGCCCTGTGAGGCAGCTGAGTGCAGGAGAAGCTTCGTGCTGGCTCCTTGTGACCTGGATTTTCTTTGCATTTCTCTTTGTCCTTCCCAGACAACCAGTACCGGGGTAAAAATGAAGACAGTGAACTAAGACATGCCTGCAGACACAGGGGGATCTTCCAGATGATGTGGGGGACCCTGTGTTCCAGGAACTTCAGGTTTCCTTGGGGGTGTCTCAGGGTTTTGGGCACCCCAGGCCCAGCGGCTCTGGCTGCTCTGGGAGATGCTGATGGAGGTTCTGGGGCAGCTGATCTAGTACTCCCTGCCCTGACACCCTCCCCGTTTCCCCCTGACCCGGCTCCTGGTGTTCCCTGTCCAGGATCCTCATCTCCCTACTGTCACTGCCCTTGCCCCCAGCCCATTCCCGTCTCACACCACTCCTACCCCTGTCCCAGTTCAGAAGCCATTCCCGGCATCACTCCCTGTTCTGTATTCTCCGCCTGGTTACTGTTCACATATTCCCAGTCCCATATTCCCTGTTCTGTTCTTCTTCTAGTTTTCTTGATCCCAGTCCCATTCCCATATTTCCATTTCTATATTTCCAGTCCCATTCCCATATTCCCATTCCCAATCCTGTTGTCCTATCCCCATGTCTGTTCCCTGTCCCATAATCTAAATCCCCATCCCATATTTTCTCCCCAAGTTCTGTTTCCATATTTCCTGTTCTGATCCCATGTTCCCATTCCCTCTTTGTGTTTTCATTCCAGTTCCAATGTCCCTTTCCCACTCCCCACTCTCTGTCCCTGTCCCCATTCCTGGCTGTTGGAGAGTGGAACAGAGAAGCTTCTCTAACTCCCTCCAAGAGAGAACATTAAGCAAGAATTAAATTTAAAATATTTTGAGAAGTTAAAATACAAGAAACCACACAGATATTAAATACAGGTATAAGTTTTAGTATAAGGAATTAGAAATATTAAGTAGCATAGATACGAAGTAGAAGTTTAAATCTTAGTGTGAAGTACATAGAAATATATTTTAAATACCATAAATAGTAAAAGCTGTGGAATCTCCTATAAAATAGTGGCTGCATTGAGACATTAAAACCTTAGTTCTAGACAAAATAAAATTGCAGTAGGAATATTTTATATATTCTTCATATAGATCAGATACGCCATATGCACAAGTTATATGTAGACTTTAGTATTACAGAATTCTAATAGTTTTAGGAGAAATTCGTCAGTTTCACGGTTTTGGCTCATTGGGTAATTTGTCAAACAAAATCTGTGTATTAGAGCCAGAGCTCTCTCTCTCCCTCCTCTCTCTTTGCTCTGTCCTCCTCCACCACCATCATCATCACCACTACCAGCACGTGAGAGAAAAAGAAGAGGAAGATGAAGAAGAAAAGAACAGAAGAAGAAAGGCCAGGGAGCATCTGCCTTTGGAGACTCTGCACCAGCCGCAGCTTCGACCTCTTGCAGCAGAGAGCTGCTCCTGCTTCCATCGGGACTTTATGGCAGAGAGATTGAACAGGGACTGGAGAGCCTTGGGTTCTTTGCCTTTGGAGCCTGACGTGCCTTCACAAGAAACAACTTTACAGAAGCCAGCAACTGCTCTGCTCTGGGAAGATCTAAAGCCACAACCAATCCCCACAGCCGGTGCCAGTCCCGGTTGTGGACACTGCTGGAGGCCCAGGCACATTTTAGCTAGACCTTTTTCTCAAGTTCTAAGTATTTTTCTCAGGCCATGAAACTTTCTCAGCCTCTAGCCAGGATTTTTCCCAGGCTAGATATCTTTTCTTTATTGTGCTGTCTGACCGTGACCCGCCTGCTGAGAGGAGCCGTCGGCACCAGCCACCCCAGAGAAGGAGCTGCTGCCGGCGCCTCCCTCCTCTCCGATGCTGGAGACCGACCTGCCCGCACGAGCAGGGTCTGAGCTGCCCTTCTCTGCCTCAGCAGAGGTGGGGCTGCCTTCTCTTCTTCCCTCAGTTTCTCCATTCGTTCACCCGGGAGCGGTGCTGAGCCCAGCGCTGGACCCCACGAACGGACCCCTCCCATCGGCATTTCCAGCTGCTTCGCCGCTCCCACCCTGTGCTGACAGCAGCGATGGCTTTGTCCTCACTTCAAAGGGGGAGCAGCGGGGGCTGGTTTCATTCCTGCAGTGGGCATGGGAGGAGGGAGCGCTGGGGCAGAAAGGGAAGACCTGGAAACTTGCAATGATGATACCCAAATGAGAGAGGCTCAGGCTTTTCCTGTGCCTGTGCCTGATGCTGTTCCTATTGTAGGAGAGAGAAATTGGAAAAAGAGAAAGAAAAGATCTAACCAATCCAGTTATTGTGAATCACCTTTGCCTCATTTCAGGCTTCAGATGAGACATGCCTGGGTCTTTGCTACTGACCATCAAGGTGTCTGCCCTGACCTGCAGCAGGGGCAGAGTGTGATCACAGCTCAGCTTTCACATGCTGACCAGCTCACCAAACACCAACCAGATGAAAACACTGACCAGATGGTCCCTGTTCAAGCAGTTTGTCCATTCAGGCTGTACTCATCCTGCAGTTCTTGAGTCTTGGAGAGGGATTATCCATTAGTTCCTGAGGAAAGCAGTTCTTGACCATACCAGCCTAAAGAGCACTGTCTAAAATCATGTTCTCCAGTTCTGGGCCCCTCAGTTTAGGGAGGATGTTGAGATGCTTGAGCGTGTCTGGAGGAGGCAATAAGGCTGATGAGGGGCTTGGAGCACAAGCCCTGTGAGGAATGGCTGAGAGAGCTGGGGTTGTTTAGCCTGGAGAAAAGGAGACTCAGGGGTGACCTTATCACTCTTTACAACTCCCTGAAAGGTTTTTGTAGTCAGGTGGGTTTGGTCCCGCCAGTGTGTACGTTTCATGTCACTCTCTTTTAATACTAAATTCTTCTGTTAGGAGACTAATGCATGGATCATCTCTCCATATCTCTCCAAGCCCCCATCCTGTCTCCCACTGAAATACACATTAAGCTCATCTATTGTGAAATAAATCCTCAGCAATCTCTCCAAAATAGACTTACAGGTGTAATGGATTGAATTAAAATGGAGTGACACACGTTTAAAAAATTCTTGGTAAAAATAGTTAATCCTGATGAAAGGTATAAATACCTTGCCTGAAGCAGAGATAACTTTGAACTATAAATAATGTAATACATTTTAATCAGTTTTACTGCAACAATTTTTATCTATGAAATAAGTTATCTTGGAAGCTCTTTTCAAGTAAGTTGAAAGAAGGATATAATTTGCTTGAATAGCATTTCAGTTGTGAAATCTTCTTAGTTTGGAACCTGGGGAAGATTGTAATGGTGTATTCTCTTTCCTTCTCTGCAACTGCAGTTGAAAATAGACTTGCTGAGAACTTGTCTAAAGTGGTATAGAAAGAACAAGTTTAGATGTAAGCTTCTTTCTTGTCACAGTAGTGCTGAGAACCATATTATCTAGAAAACAATGGAAGATTTACTAAAGACCAATTAAATTTTGGGCAGAGTATCACAGCATTATGTATCATGGGGCCTGCTTACAACAGAGAAGTGCTACTTAACCAAATTTAAAATCACTGCAGCAATTGTTGTCATAGATTTTCCAGACTTTTCAGTGTGTTTTGTAGTTCCATCTCCCTGTCAGTTGTGGATCCTATTCCAAGGTGATTGCACTGCATTTCAGCAGCCTCTGTAATGCTTTCTGTTTCCCAGGTCGGGGCTCTGGCCAGGGACCAGCCCCAGGTGTGTAACAGCTGGGTTGGCTGGTGTAAGGGAGTAGCCTCTGTTTCTGCTTGCTGTGCTTTTGTGGCTTATTTAAACTGGCCTGTTCTTATGAGGAAGTTGGCAGGGGACTGCTTCTCTTGAAAAGGAGGAAAGCCTCTTTGAAATTAAAGCCTTTGAGAGTTATTTTCAGAAGACTGTAATGTTTTTTTTACTTTCAGTGATGTCCAATTAGCCTTGTCTTTGCAATTTAAATTGTGTGCTGAAGGTATTAAAAACCCAGGTAGAGGGATAGATAAAATAATAAGGCACTAAGTATATTTTGACCCAACTCTACTGCTATCTATACCCAAGGTACTTAATTCTAAACTCAGCCACAGGTAAATTTGTAAAGAAGCTTAATCTGTAACTGATTCAAGTGAAGTACTTGAATGGGCAACAGCAGTATGATACTTTTTCATTTGTCATTGCAGATTTCATGCAGCTACACTATTTCTATTTCTTCTTCCCCACAAAGTTTAAGAATATTGCTGAATTGGAGACAGAAAGAAAGCTACTGTCACATCCTTACAAAAAACCTTCTGTATCCATGGACAGGTTCAAACTTCCCACTTGGTTTGGTATTAAGCAGATTTCTAGTTATAAACAGCCCTAGGCATATGCCCTTGGCATACATTATATTGTGGCCTGGCTTTTTTGGTCATGATATTCTCAAGTACTGTCTGTAAACAGGCTTGGATTAAGTAAGTAAAGTAAAGTAAGTAAAGTTAAATAAGTAAGTAAATACTAACTCAGGAAATCTTTCACCTCTTCATGGAAAATTCATAAGGGTTCATGTGTCAAGCACAAAAGGTGTTTGTTTTTTTTTTGTTTTAGTCGTAACTCCTCCTAGCAAAACACCATATTTTCAGGTAATAGTATTTTTTCCATTTTTTTTTTTTTTTTTTTTTTTTTTTTTTTTTTTTTTTTGGATTGCACAGCTGCTGAAATTTCTTCTAATTTGATGTACTGTACAAATAAACATTTCAAGAGCTAAAGTGTAATATTTAAAGGTTTTATATCTGCATACACTTCAATGTGATTTTACTGTCCCTTCTCTGCCTGCAGTCTGCTCTGAAATGGGCTAAGCAAATAGGAAACAGTCCCTGGGAACAAACTTTGACATTCTGTCAGTCACTTGGTACTAATTGTCTTGTGGCAAATGGTATTACTGGTCGTATAAAACACATTAGGTGAACTAATTGTTGAGAAACAAGACAATTATGACAATTTGCCTTGTGCATTGCCTTTGGCAAAGTGTCTTATTTACATAATTTATTTGTTTAAGGTCAGTGTTGAAGTGTGAATTCAGCATTGCTCTCCTTTGGCATTCTGAGCTGGGCTTACACTGGTAATGAACTACCATCTCCATCTTCCCAGTGCCAGGTAATGGTCCAGATCTTATCTTTAAATGACATCTTCAAGAGGTCTCACATCTAAGAAAATGGCACTAGTGTCCTAGGAAAACTTCTCAAACTACTGACTGGCAGTGTTTTAGTACCTTATTTCAGCCTAACTCATTACCATCATCACTTGGAGAATTTTACACAATACAATCCATGGAATTTCTGTATGCTGAGGGTGAAGGAATAGGAACATGCTTGCTTGTGGTGCTTCAGTCAATATTTTACCAGTGTTCCAAACTGCCATTTCTTCAAAGCTGTGCATTCTAGAAAATATTAAATCACAGGTGTCACTTTTTTTTTTTTTTAGTTCACTAAACTAGTTTCACCTAGTTCCTGAAGAGAGAAGCTCTATAATTGTTATGCTGTAAGAGAAATTTATTCCCCTATTGTTAGTTTTTCTTTTGTAATAGTTCAGTGAGACAGTGCACCTCACTTAGAAAAGCAGCAACCTCACTTAGAAAAGCAGCAACAGACATGGCAGAGCAAGAAAAGTCAGCACTTCCCATCTCGTGTGCATTCATTATAAAATCAATACAAATGTAAGTGCTGTGGAACAGGATGAAGCAATCTGAGGAGTATAGTTCTTCTGCATTTGTATTTTAATGACAACCTTTTTGCAGTAGCTTTAATATAGGCCCATCCCAAAATAGACATCTAAAATAGCCATTGTTGCAGAAATAATGTCACCCAGAGGAAGGAGAGAGTTTAAAATATGTACAATTCAGAGTTCATAACAGAGTGAATGCTGAGTCTACTGTAAAATGCCAGGTAGGTAACTTTAGTAACTATAATAAGCAGAATTTATTTAGGGACAATGAAAGGCAAATATTAACCTTGACAAATGAGATGTCAAAAAGACAGGATTTAACACAGAACTGAAATGGTAGAATGCTGATTTTCTTTTCTGCTATTCCACTCCTGAAGGGAGAAGGAATTCATTACTATGTTTTGAGCTTTTGTCAACTCAGTAGCCTTCTAACTAAACGGAACTTTAGTGCTTAGGTAGGTTTTACACACTAATTTAGTTGGTCCCTTCCACTTAGAAATTTCTAGCCTGTAGACTCCTTGGATGTTCTTTCTCTTTTCGTATTATCAGAAGTTCTGGGAAATTTCTCATTTGTTACTTAATTTATGATAGTGTAGTGAGCAATCTAATTGACACTGAATAAAATGAGTGATGGCGAAATAGCTCTACTGATGTTATGAAGGCAAAAAAATTACATAAAACATTAATATTTTCTACTGTTATTTGCCTTATCTCTTGAAATATCATAAAGCACACATTCTTAGCTTTATCTGCTAGCAAGTGTGTTATGTTCTTTGCTATACTAGAAATCTAGGGCAGTAAAATCTTGTGTCAGACAACTTGATGGAGAAAAGGCCTTTGTTTGTAACAAAATGCCAGCGAATATTTGTGTTCATTTGCAGTCAGTTCAGGTGCCTGTAGAATTTTGATGGAGTCCATTTATTCAAAAAGAAAGGGCTTTTCACAGTTTATGCCAAGGACTTTTGGATAATTAATTGTAATGGATACTGTAAAGCTGAAACCACTGTATTTGCACTGTCATGTGCATTTGGGATAGTATAGAAATAGTTTTTCTTTTTATGCATGGTGTAGGGAATGAGAGGATGGCATGGCAATGAGATGGGCTGCTGCATTCACTGTAGCAAGAGGTTTCCCACCATAAAGCCACTGGTATTTAATTGTGCAGAGTGCTCAATCCAAACACTTAATGGCAGAATTGTTTAAATGAGGCACAGAGATTTGCTGCAGCCAGTACCAAAAACAGGTTCTTAAATTGGAATTGAGACTAGAATTTTCTAAACTGAAGTTTTGAGCTGCAGAAGTGGGACACAACCCTTCCTTTAAGGGTTGTATTGTTAAGGTAGAAAACAGTATCTGTTAATATTGCTTGAGAAGGTTATATGATGTTGACACTGACCTGGTTTATCTTTCTGCTCTTTTGGTACTTGTAATAATGGACAGATTACTTTTCTTCCCTCCTGTGTCATTACCACGCTATGTGTTTCCTAAGCTCCTTTTCAGCCAGAAATGCCAAAGTGCAAGTGATCTGTCATTCCATCTTGTTTACAGGCAATCAAGATTTATATTGATTTTTACCTTCTGTGAAATTTTTGTGGTTCTGATGCAGCAAGTTTTTTCAAAAATGTACTGCAATAAAAGAATTCACTTTTAAAACAGTGCATTAGGACACAACACAAATCCATGAACATCCCATGTAAGTAGAAGTTCTCTAAATGAATTATGTTTGCAAGTGCTGGGCTGAAGATTAACAAGGTGGTCTTGGATACAGGTAAAGGCAGCCAAATTTGTATGCTGCATTAACTGTAGATATTTGGGTAAACTGTGTTCCTCTGAAATAGGTAAAATGCAAGTAAAGCAAGATAAAATTATAAATGTAAATTCAATCTGTAACCATTTACTGATTTACTGATATTCATTGATACTTCTGTGTATCATTACAATGGAGTGCAGACTAATAGGTACAAGGAAAAACAGCAACTGGTTTATTAAGGTACGGCTTTTTACCTCATAGCTGTGGCCTAAGGGTGGTTGAGTGGCATATTCAGTGGAAAGCCTAAGAGAAATCCCATTTTTAAAGAGATTCTTCCCTTCTTACTGCTAGAAGGGAAAAACAATCCAAACTATTAATTGGGCATAATAGTTTCAAAGATATGCAAATAGACCAGACAACATGCAAGCAGCTGCAGTTACGGGCTAATTATCTGTTGTTTGCAACAGAAGCAGGAAAAGCAGCTTGGAAGGGGTCTTTATTTAGACAGAAATCTTGTGTCCGTGTAGTTCTCTTGGAGAACTAATTAATGTGCAGATTTGTGTGTCAGACAGACCAGAGCATTGTAAGATAAAACTGTGATGAATTTGAGAAGAATCTGACTTTTTAAATACTTTATTAAACACAATTCAGGCTAACAAAAGAATCTTGTCAAACTTCTTCAGATGTAGCTCATCGTTCCAAAATCAGGCACTCCAAAGTTCTACAGCCTTCATTTGCATGTCTTATTGTGCTCTTTCAAGATTTAAAAAAATTAGGAAGTCATTCATAGTGCCCTGCATGAGCCTTGGAGTGTGAGAGTTTAAAGAGGAAATTTGTGGCTGCTGTTTGCCTTTGTTAGGCAGGTGCTGAGTGAGTGGGATAGGACTGATGTCAGCGTTAGGAGATGAGCAGTTAGTGCAGGGGAGATGGAGAGAAGCAGATTGAGGGAACGGGTGCTCCCATATGGCTGGAGGGAGATCTTCCCGTGAGGCAAACGGAGCAGCTGGAAGTGGCTGCTGAACACTTCTGCAGGGTGAGCCCTGCTTGTCACAGAGGTTGTTCTAGGGAGACTTCTTGTCTCTCTGAGGAGATCCTTTGACACAGAGGCCTCTCTGTGACAATGAAGATTGCTCATAGGCAAATGTGACATCATTAACACACTTTTTAGTATTTTTTTGTTGTATGTCTTTTGAGTTTCTCAGCTGGAAGGAGCCTGGTGAATGGAGTCACTGTGTGACTAATGAGCTGCCTGTGGAACATCTGCAGCCTCAATACCTGCATCTCCACTGAAAACAGGCTGGGAACTTCTGCCTTAATGAAATTTCAGACCACATACCTAGGAAAGGTTATCCTGTCATTTCTACTAAATTGGCTGCTGGGTTATTTTTTTTACATTGCTTTTTCTTTAGTACTTGAATAATTCTGATCTGCCTCCACCTACTGATCTGCATTCTGCTTAATTTTTCCTTAATATAGATCAAGTCAAATAGGTACTTTTGGAGATGATGCTGCACTAATTCTCATTTCTTTTGAGTTCATTCTAGCATCAAACACTGTCTTGTCAGTAAGTTCTTTGACATGGCATAATGCTAGTCCCCAAATAAATAGCAGACTTTAAAATAGCAATAATAGAGTAATAACAAGTATTATTCCTGAAGTCAAGGACTCACTCTTCATTGGGAGCTGTATGACAGTTCTAGGATGTTGTGCCTAGAGATTTCCTTTCAGCGCAAGCGTGATTGTGGCTTTCCATTAATATTTGTTTCTGATAGAATCAACACAACAGAGCTTGAACCAAACACTGAGAAAATGTGATTTGTGGATATATTGAAGCAAGTGAATAATTTGGTCTGCCCCAAAGCTGAGAAAAGTCTAAAAAACATACTTTTAAAAATTTCCAACCAGGGAAATGTTATAAAAAACAGTCAGCCAAGTGTATTGTATAGTTGTCTTGTATTACTGCATCTTGCAAGTGTAATTGAAACCCATCATCAAAGATTATCATCTTTTGCTGATTTTAAATGCAAGGAACAGCTTACTCCATATCAGTTATAGCCATTATTAAATGTAAGTAACTGATGATACTATTTATTCTTTTATCAGCAATAGGTGCCTTTGACTGTAGGAATAAGTGTTCCTTGGACTAGATATTGAAAATCAGGAATTATCTTTGAAGTAATTTAAATTTCTAACCATGCAGCGCAGATTTTATTTCTGAGGAGTGCAACTTGTTGAGTGATTTGCAGTGCTGACAACACTAAGCTCAGCAAATGCATTAAGTGCTGCAACTTCCTTTTGAGAAAAGTGTTTTATGTTATCAAATAGTCATAAAACTTGCAATCATAAACCTATCTGTTGCTGTTAGCTAATCAGACTCATTCTTCCATGGATAATATTTTCAGCTAGTGTTTTAGTAAATTGCACATTTTATTGCTTTTGTAACACAGTAACCATCTTTTCCTTGGTGATTCACCAACAGGGTACATGAGCAAGGCCCTTAAGAATATGTAAATCTTTGAAGTGAAACATGTCCCCCTCTTTCACTATGTAAATTCATTTAAAAATTCAATTTCATTGTTAATGAATAGAATAAAAAGGAAAGCTCTTGAATTAGGAAAAGAATTATGGTCAAGGTCAAAATTAGTACTCAAAGCTGTCAGCAGCCCTGAAGACATAAGATTTGCATCAACACTTCTGCAATTGCCAGTTTCCATTTATTTGCTTTGCAATTCCTGTCCCATGGTATTACACTGGCTTTCAGTTTTTGAAGTTCTCCTAGAAAACTGAATGAATCCAGCAGTCAAATGAAGGACTGAGCCAGGAAAGTGTACTGCAGGAATTTGCTCATCTTCTCTCTTGCAGAAAAGTGTTGGGACAATCTAATTGAAAACAGACCTGGCTGGTGAGCAATGAAAGATCCTGTCCTATAGATATTCCCTTTCTTCTGTTATCTCTCCCATCTTTTTGCTTGTCACTTCTCCTGTGACAGGGACAAAAAAGGAAATCCAAGTGAAGTGCCAACCTTTGACTTCTTTACTGAATGAAAAGGATTCTGAGTGCTTAAGATGAAGGAAGCCAGTAGGAGAATGAAGGGTGTCATAAAAACAATTAACAATGCTTCTGTGTTCATTCTGAAAGTTATTATTTAATAATTCTAAGTTATTAATGCAATTGTGTTCATATTAAAAACAAGTCATTATATTGACATTTGATTAGAAAATCAGCTTTATTGAGACTGGGCATGATTGTCCCAGGTTATTTATCTCAGTTTAATAGTACAACAGCACACATATCTGCAGTGTGTATTCTCATTATTAAAGGCTCTTTGTACAAATATTTAAATACCTAATAATTGGGAACTTGACATTTATTAGAGTGTAGGCTTGGGGAGAGCTAAATAATGCTTTTTAGTGTAACTTGACAGTGTTAAAATGAAAGTTTTATTAATTCCATTATTGGACTGCTGTAATGGAAAATTATAAAGAGACATAACTTGGATTTATACTTTACTTCCATATTCCAAGTCTTTAATGTATTATGGTTACATTTGCTCAAATTAAAAAAAGGGGGGGGTGGGGAGAGAAAATCTTGAATCTTAACATCTTTTGACCCTTATAAATAAAGGGCAAAGAGATCTGAGTTCATTTACGTAGCAGCATTTAAGTATCTATGCTCAGAAATAGAATTACTACTAAATATGCCTGACTGACAGGTGGATAATCACAGAGATTCTTCATTCTGGAAAAACTCATAGCAGAATCCTAGAAACTAAAATTGAGGATAAAATCCTTCTGCATGTTTTCTGCTTTTCTTATCCCAGATAGGATAGTGGGCTGATGCAGATATTTTCAGTGCAGGTAGCAGGAAATTCAGATAAAAGCATATGAGGCTATTTATGGGGGTTTTTTTTTCTATTTAAATTGAAAGATGGAGTTCTCTTAGCCTGTTGCTGCTCTACAGGAGAGCACATATTGACAAATGACACTCTTTTAATGCTTTCTGACAATAACAGTGCTTTCTGCCAATAATAATGACTGTGCTACAGCAAACAACTAATGAATGTCTCCAAATGACCTTTTAGCAACTACTGTCAACATTAACTACTCTGCAGCATTTCCACCTTCCCTGGAAATTGCTGGTGTTTAATTTGGAGTGTGTAAAAGTGAGTGACATAAGGACAACTGGGCCTGTGTTAGCTTGGATTGCATTGCCACTGGTCTAGTTCTGCATCCTGTGATGAACACTTGAGGTTAGAGTGACAGATGACTTCTAGGGATGGAGAAAGGGGCTTTCCTGTGTGCAAGTTTCTCAGGTAAAGGAGATAAAAACCACACAAGGATTGTTCTGACTGGGCAAACAGCAGGGGATGAGCTTTAGAGTCCTCTGGATCACACAGAGATCGTATTGTTCAGGCTCCCTTGAAACAACCACAAGCATGCAGCTTCCTAGAAAATCCAAGGAAAAATGCACTAAAAAAAAACTTCCTGATGAATGTCAGACATCCTGTGGGACCAATTAACCCTCAGTTAATTGTATAATCCAGTTGTGTAAAACATTACTTCTTGGTCATGGTGGTTTTCTCTCATCTCTGCAGTGTGACCCCATCTGATTCCCAAACAGCTGTATTTAGCTTCCAGCTCAAAATGACAAGACAGTACAAATATTTGAGAGTAAGGAATAAGATCCCTCAGATTTGAAAGAACACAAACATCTCATCCTATTGCTTAGAGTTCTGCACTCTGGAGGCTTATGTGGGAGGACCACTCTTTTTAAAACTCTCTATGGGTAATGTGTATTTAAAAATAAGTGTGGAAAAGTATTTGCAAAACATAGCATGGGCTGTTCTGAACATCAGCTCTTGAAGAGTATTTTTCTTACAAAGCTGAAAAATTGTCCTGCTATTTCAAGTGGGTTTTTTTGTTTCTTAAGCATATGCAAAGCTACCAGCTTGTTATTTTAACGAAACCCAGTGAGAATAAATTGTTCTTATTAATACTGTGCATGTCAAAACCTTGCAGTCAGTCAAATAACAAAAGGAGCATTCATTGTCTCTTTCCCCCATTGATACTATAGGAGTTGGAGTTACAAGATTCAGACATAAAGTGAAACAGTGAAAGATTATAAGAAAATACTGCTTCTTCACAAAGCATTTCTCACTACAAGAGATTGTTTTGCAGTAGTTTTTTTTTGTTTTTTTTTTTGCTCCTCACACTATTTTGAGTAAATCTGAGCTTCTAAGACATGCTCAAGGCAAATAAATATTTATGTTCCCCAAACTGAATTTTTAAAGAACATTTTCTGTTTACAGGAATCAGGTTTGCTTTGGTTTTATGACTTTTCTTACAGGTTATAAGATAGGTTTTTTTTGGTTTTTTTTCTCATTGATGGAAAAAGACTTTGTAAAAACTTTGTTCTGCTGAAAAAAAGCAATAGGCAACATGAGTATAATGTTGTGTTCCTCCATATTTCTATTTTTAAGTCCTATTACCTGTGATATTTTCCATTTTGCCTCCTATTAGGACTGAAATTGGAAACTATTTAAAACCTAACAAACCCCAGAGTTTATCCCTGTTCTTTGAATAGCAACAGAGGTATGGCTATTATGGTCTGACATACAAATGAAGAACAAGCTCTGCTCTGCAGCAGGTACTCAAGTGGAACTATTGCAAGTGGGCTATCAGCAGAAGTGAAACGCTGGCTGCTGACTGTGCTGCTTTTGGCCACAGACTGCTGCCTTCACAAATCCTGTTTGTCCTTCTGCCTTCTTTGTGGTTTGTATGGACTTGATTGCAAATGAAGCACTTGCCCTCTCAGCTGGGAGTTCCAGCAGGTCAGCTGCAGGAGGAGGCTACTGGCAGCTTACCATCACCAGACTCCTTTCAGCCAACCCTTCCCATTTCTTTTGCAGATCCTGTTTTTCCATGTGATTATAAAGAAAACAAACCCACAACATCTTCCCTAAACTGATTTTGTAAATGTTGTTTAATTGTTTGCTTCACTCAAATGAACAGTTTCTTCCTGTGGAAGAAATTATGTTTTAAGTAAATAAAACACTATGCTGTAAACTAGAGGAAGGCAGGGAGCAGCTAAACTTCCTAGGACTCAAAAACTTCACATTTGGTGTGACTGTACAGTAAATGTTAGCAGACAATTTTAAAAAGTTGTCTTTCTTTAACTTCTATTGAAGCATTCACCCACTGTTTAATGTGCTTTCATTGTTACTCTCCATTATTTTCTCTGTTACATTTTTGATTGAAAATGGTTTGCTGTAGTAGCTTTTCCCATTGCAACAGAGTAAGAAGCCATAACTAAAAAACTGTTACTTTTTTATGATTCAAAAATAATGGAAGCTTTATTAAAATAGAAAATATTCCCAACTCTCCTCTCCCTATCCCTCTTCAAATACTGTTTTAAAATTACAGAACTCTGTACTCTATTACAGAAAAATGCTCTCCATCAAGAAAATTGAGACATCTACCTGGAAAAATCTAGAAATATTATTCTTTGTGCTCTTCAATGACATTCTTCACTCAGAAACCACAAAGAACAAATCATTTCAGTGAAGCAGATAAGAGAGTTACTTGCATTTCCTCTTTTGGTCTAGCAGCCATTCCTGTAGCTCATGTGATGATGATTTGGGCAGGAACATAAGAGTTGAAACTATGGGGTGAATATCAGAATTTAAACTGAAGTAAATGAAACTGCAGTAATAGTGGAATATTGCAGTACTAGTGCTTATTACAAATAATTTTAAATATCACAAATAGTTAAAATGAGCGACAGAAGTCTAAATTCCTATGTTAACCTCCAAGTACAGGTCCTGAAAAACTTGGGGATTAATATTTCCTTTGATTTTGTGTCAGAAAGCCACACACAGTGGAGCTGTTCATGCATTGAGGGCAATCTCCTTTGTGGGTTTTTTGAGATCAAGTGCTTCAAGCAGTATTAGTGTGAACAGCAGCAGCTTAAAGCACTTCCTAATCTTAAAGAGAGCATAAGTAACACTCTGCTTCAACAGGGTGGGTTTGAACCAGATTTATCAACATGATTTGCCTTTTCCTGTGTTTTGGTTTTAATTTTACTTAACACTGAATTGTTTTAGCATTGGAATACTTTAGAGTATTCAGCACTTATATATACAGTTTACCAGAGGAAGCAAGAATAAGGGTTCTAGAGTTTTGTTCTTGGTGTTAATTGTAATGTGAGTTTTGTGGCTAAACTCCCAGAAATTGTGTGAAATTGGAAATTCTAAGGAGTCAAGGATTAGATTTTGAGTTGGTTCTTTTATTCAGGTGCAGATTGGAATGATTTGTTCAAACTCTTTACATGACATCTGTAGTAAGTGAATGCCAGAAGATTTTAAGATTTATTCTGAGTCTGTTTCAATCTTGAATATAATTCCAAAATTATTTATATCTAGTCCCTGTAGATTGAAAAACATTTGAGACTAATTACATCATATATTGGGGATTAGAAGAAATGGGGATAATATGTGAGAACTGGGGAGAGAAAATTATTGTCTTCCAATAAAGTAGCTACAAACCCAGATCTTGTCATATATTATGAATAATCTAGTTTTTGCTAGAATCCTGCTATGTATTCAAGACATTATGGCTGGTAAAATCAGCTGTGGGAGTACTGTTTTCTCAGGTACTTTTGTACCAGAAGATGGAGCTGAAGGGCCTGGATTCTGCAGGCTCAAGGTTCTAGTAGTGCTGACCTGACTTCTGTTATCTCATGGATGATATCAAAAAAGGAAAATTGAGATCACAGTTATTTCATCATTTAATAGACCTGTAATCATTAAAACAAAGAAAAATCCACGAATAAAACCAGAACCTAAGTGAAGTCAATTTAAATGGTTAATGGAAAAAGACAGGTTTCAGTGGGAAAGATCCATAAGGTCATGCATAACTTGTTTTCCCTAATAAATACTTACAGATGGATTTTAAATTCCAGTGTGACAGGTCTCAAAGGTAAAACTGAGTGTTATTATTATATAAGATCATTCACACCTGATTGTCTGCAGGACTTTTACTGAATTAAGAAAAGCAAGGGATGTGATTCTGCAAACTTTTTCACAGCAGACCTCATATAGAAACTGTTGCTGTGGAATTTTTAAGCAAGATGCCCAACACGAATTACTTTGAAGAGCTAATGTATGTTTGGATCCTCTGATGAATGGCACTGAGGATAAGTATTTTGCAAACTGTTTTATGCCTTACAGAGCCCCAGCCATGAAACAAGCCCACATGAATGCCATTTTCAGGGTTTCTAAGCAAAATAAAAGTATGTACATTTTATTAACGCAGATGGCAACATTTTAAAAAAGAATCCTCATCATTCAAGAACATTGCAACTTCCCCCTCTCCCTCCCACTAATACTGTAGGCACTAAGGATCTAACTAACCCTGCAAAAATAACCTTAGAGAAGTTTCATCATTTCCTTTTTTAATAGCAACAACTGCAAATGTGTACATAATGTTGCTGCCACTTCATCGACCTCTTGTAAGGACCCTGTGGAAATCATTAGGAATTTTGTTTTGTTTTCAAAACAAATCTTTAAAAGCACTCTGAAAATAAGTCCTTCTTCAATATTTGGCTTAAAACGTAGTCTATTCTATTTTGCACAAAATCCTCATTGTTTTATTAAGAACTCCTCAGGATGCTTTTCATTGTTGGACATTAATCCATTCCATCTTCCAGACAAACCAGTGCTTGTAGAATTTGGTTTCCCTGAGGTTGCTTCTGGAGTAATAGACAACTCTTGGATTTCTCCCAGGAAACACCCCCGTGTTTTATCGTCCTTGCCTTCCATTCTTCTTCCTAGCATCCATTTATGCTTTAAATTGTTGTAAACACCATCCATGACCAACAAAACACCAGTGCCAGAATTTGGTTTCTGCTTTCAAACTCATGACATGGCACAGTGTGGTCTGATGCCCTGGTGCTACTGCAGATTTTTGAAACAAGCAGGACAAATGATATTTATGTTGTCATATTCTGAAACCAATCATTTTATAATAGAACTACAACCTTTGAGTCACTTTGCGAAATTACTTGAATGGTGCTCTGTGTTTCACCCAGTTATTTCATGAAGTCCCTAAATATTTAACTATTTCTTCAAATGATCATTGCATTACTATTATATAGAATCCCTTGATATGAATGCTCTATCCAAGTGGGTTTTTGTGAATGGTTAATACTTTCTTAGAAGAATGAGACCCATGCTCTTCAGAGTTCACAGATGAAAGGCTGTAGTTCCAGAAGCACGCCCACTTTTGATATTCCCAGTGGCACCCTGCCACTGTTCTAGTGTGCAAAACACAAGTTTTCATAAAACTCTAGTCCCTTTGCTATTTCATTTACTCCTGAATAATTAACATAAATACATCTGTGTATTGCATCAATATGCATGTAAGATTCTTGCTAGATTATTATGATTCTGTGGTAACCTGAGTGTGATTAATAACAAACAATAGTAAATGCTGTGTCGTGGTCAGCAATAAACCAGTGGACTTGAAAATTTCAGACAACACACTTCTATTAATTTTCTGCCATGTAAAGCTCTCAGGTAAATCAAAAGACCTGGTTCACAGGAGTAGCAGAGAACTGCAGATTTATTCAGGAGGTCTGTAATTTACATCCACTTCTACTTGACTCCCTCCTCTAACGTGTCAATAACATCCTCCTGCTTATTAAAATTGATTAATAGGCAAACTATGGGGTCAGGGAATGCAGAACTCACCTTTTAAATCTATCCCCAAATATTCAAAATACTGTTTCCCTTCAATGGAGAAACTAATGATTTTAAATCTTCCGGTTTTGCATAAAATTGCTGCATAATTTCTAAAGGCTTTGCTATTACATTATTCCACTGAAAATTGGTAGTGAGGTCTCAAGTCACTCTTCTTATGGGTCTGGTTTCAGAACCTTGCACAGAGAGAGAAATAATATTCCTCAGGCACGTGACTAAATGAGTGACTGCTGGAGTGAAACATTATCTATTCTATTTTTCCTTGGGGAAAACATCATTGCAGTAATGGAATCTGCTTAGACCTACTAAAGAGAATCCCTCCTGGAGCATTCATACCTTCAGTGGGATTGAGAGGCACAGAACAAAGATTTATGCTCACTTTTTATAAAAAACCAAGACAGATGAGAACATGGACACAGTTTTCTGTTTACAGCTTTAGCTTGTTGAACTATTGTTTATTTTAAGGCATTATATTCCTAGGGCTATTACTCTAAAATTTGAAATAAGAATAAAATTAGCTCATGACCTCATTATACCCAACAGTTGCATTTGCTGTTTTGCATTTTTATAGTTGAGACTAAATTGGGTGGGTAAAAAGCTAATCTCAAAGGTGATTGGATACTAAATCTTGCAAACCATTAATAATCTGCTAAAGCCCACAGAGCTTTATCTTATGTACTTTTTGTAAAATGGTTATGCTCTTCCACACATTTTCTAATTAGCCTCCTTCAGTCTCCTTCTTTTTTTATTTCCCTGTACTACACTTAACACTCACATTTCAAAGCTTGTATTTTTATGCTAAATGCTTCTGCTGCATAATTAATTTGTCTTACAAAAGAGTGTGTATGAATCAAACAGATTAATATTCTTCCCAGTCTTTCACAGTCTAAATTTATTTTGGAAAATAATTAAGAAAGATTTTCTCACTCTATTTCTGTCCTTGGATATAATTCCCCAGGCTATATTGAATCTTTTCTGCATAGAGGAGGGCAAAGTTTCAGTTGTTGCTGCAAAGTCTCCTAAAGCATCTCTACAGCTACTGCATAATTCCTTGTAACCTGGTCTATGTTTTAAGGTTATAAAGAGCATTTCTGTAAGGGCTGAGAAAGTACTGTAGAAATTTTAGCTTTAAATAATAAAGGCAAAGCCAAATGTGCATCTCTGTTCTGTAGCTTTCCCTCTGCCTCAGTTTTATTCCAAGTTCTGCACAGAATAGAACCATGTGAGTCTTGGTGTGAGGCCATGGAAGCAGAGTTTTCTCTCTGGTTTCAGTTGCCCAATTGTCCCTTGTCATTCACAGGATCCTGTAAGCACATGAAATCAGTCTTTTCATTTATATTCCCTCAGTCGTATTTCTGGCCTATGACTGTAGTGTGTTGTAGATGTTCAAGATAAAAGTTCGTTTCAGGTGATAAAATACATTTAAATTTTCATAAGTCTTCATGTAAAAAAGAGATCCTGAGCTGATCAACTTGTACAATTTTATGATTCACCCTTAGTCACCGAAGCTTAGAGAATATATTCTAAAAATGCCATATTATCAGTGGATTGTCAAGTCATTTCTGATTTAGCCCTTGGCTCTAACCAGACTGTCCTTCTTTCTGTGAGAGTAATAAAAAGATAAACCTTGAGAGATATGTAGGGGGAAGAAAGAGCTCATTTGCATTCAGATGAGCTATTCTTCCAGCCTCTCTCTCTATTTTATCTTATAAAAATTATCATAGATTTGATCAAAAGCAGAGAAAAGACACATAAATCCAAAGGCAGGTTAACAGCAGAGTTTCTCATAATAATAACTCCAGTAGAAAACTGATGCATAGAAACCCATCTTTCCACTCACTGAAACCTGTGTACAGTGTATCATGTTATTGATCTGACACTGTTAGATCAATATCATGTTATCAGTATCATGTTATTGATCTGACAGTGTTAGATCTGACACTGCAATGTCAAATAACTCACAATGAGCTGAAATAAGGAATTTCATCTTAATAAGGTTGCTCTCAAAATGCTGAGAGGGTCCCCTAGTTTTGATGACATTAATAAGTTTATTTTTGGCCACCATTGCATATGGCATGCAAAATATTTTATTGCTAGAAACTATATTCAAGGGATGGAGGGATGTGTTCATAACACACAGGTTCTGTCTCCTGGCTGGAGTCAGCATCTGTAAGTGCAGAATCCTTCCTGGTACCATATATCCTTGCCTTGTCCCTGCCAACACCACTAAAATATTTTCCTTTCATAGTAAATTGAGTGAGATTTTACTCAGGTGGAATTTTGCAGTATTGGGGAATGAAGGTTTTTTATGCACCTTCTGAGTGAGCCTTTGATAAGGGCTTCTTTATTACACAGAGGCTACACATATTTGGGTCTGAAGGCTGGTGCAGTTCTAATCACTTTAAAACTCGACTACTTGGAATTATATGGAAGGCAGCCATTCTCCCTGCTACTGACTTTATAAAATAGTTTATTCAGGTTTTAGAAAATTAACTCTTGGAGATAGTCAAGAAAGTGTATCATGATGATCACCCGCATGGACAAGAAGACCATCAGTTTCCTCATGCCATCAAACTTTAGATATCAATATGCAGGCCTGCAGTTATAATTTTGTGCACAATAATCTAGAGACAATCCTTTATTCTCTAAAAAAGTTAATACTCTAAAGTTAGGAGCAAGTCAAAGTTGGAGGAGTTGGGTTTCTTAAGCACCCTCGTTTACAGCAGGATTTGAGAGTTTTTTTCTCTTATAACAGTAAGGATTAAAACTTGTGGCTAATCCTGACCCACCAAATACAAATGAGTGTCTACAGTGCTGCCCTTCCAGCAGCCACATGACATCAAAGTGCATTGTTCTAATTTCTGTGGAAGCAATGGCTTGCAAATACCACAAGGTAGAATGGCAGAACCCTGGATATATGCTGTTAGCCCACAGTCTAAAAATACCAAAGCCAGATGATAAGTCAATTTATGTAATTAAAAATCAGTTCCTCACACTGTCTGTGCTACTCTGTTCTGTATCAGCTTGGTGACCAGGTAGATGAAGCTGACAGGGAAAAAAAAAACCACTTAAATTTGAAGCAAAGTAGTTGCTCCATTGTAAAGTGTGAAGATAAACCTGTGAAGGTATCAAATAAATCTTTCTTTGGCTTCCAGTAATAATTTAAAATGGATAACAAATAAATGCTGCATAATCTGCTTTTAATGTATTTACTTTGGAACGTGTACATATCACTGTATTACATAATTGCAATATTTTCACACATGCAATTTCACCCTCAAATGGCCACAGGAAATGTGACAGCTTTTGTTTTCTGTTGCTTCTGTTTATTAATTCTTCAAGGTGTTTCTCTGTATTTGTACAGAGCTATAGAAACAGAATGCTCTTTTTTAAAAAATAGGAGTAAAAATCCCAGGGATCTGCTCTTTGCAGCAGACACAGGAAACATTTGATCCTAATTGTTTTTGCAAAGCATCCTAATTGGGAGCAGATATCAATAATGCAAACTTCAGAGGGTGTGTGGCTGCTTAGTACCTTAGGCTGGCTACAGGAAGGGCAGTGCTACAAAGAGGAAAATCAAGACTTTTGAACAACTAAGCATGAGCCATCCAGAAAGTCAGGGTCCATATTGCTGATCTCTATCAGGGAAGGCAAGAATCAGGCCCATCTGCTAACAGAAATGCAATTTCCAGCTTTAGGAGCCAAAGGATATGCAAATAAATGGCTTATATGCACTGGAAAGTGTTGAACATTAAGTTTCTGTTTCATACAGTTGTTTGAAGGCAATGCAGGACTCCAGAGCTTAGCGTTTGAATTGCAACTTTAATTTCCCTATTTGCTGTTACTTAGACTGCTCTGAAGTAGTGAGAATAAAAAATGAAAGAAAATGTTATTTGACAGGGACTGTGGTAGGGCTTTCTTCACAGGCTTGAAATAGTTTGAATTCATTAAAATCTCCAGGTGAGGGGAAGATTGTATCCATTCCTCTCTTTTGAAACCAGATTTTCAAAGAAGGATCTAAAATTGCATTTGAGGATTGTGGTGGGGTTTTTTTCCATTCCTTCATGTGCAATCTAAGAACTCCAATTTTACAGGGCGATTTAACATATGATCCATAAAAATCAGTCCTTTTGCTTTGTATTTTGGGAACTCCTTAATCTTGGGAAATTTGTAATCTTCTCAGGGCATTGAAGGTCAATCAAATGCTGCAGGTTTCTTTCTTCCTTTAATATGGTTTATGTATTGGGGTTTGTCTCGTAGCCAGAGATATTTTTTATTGGCAGCCTAGCAGTTCTACTGTGGAGCTCTGTGCAGGTAAATTGACTTGAGAAGAATGGGCAAATTAGCTCCTGGGAAGATGTGCCCTGCCTGGCCCCAGTGCCTCAGCACACTTGAGGTCAGGTTGGCTGTCCCTGACTACCTAATAATGATGCATAATAATATAGTTAAGTATTCATTGTAATTGGTGATATTTAAGGTTTTTCAAGTTAAGTCTGTTTCATCACTGTGTTTTAATAGTGAATTTTCATTTGTTTGGTCAAACTCAAAAGCAGCCTTAATTTTAAAGTTGAGTTCTTTGTGGCTGATACTATGAAGAATGTGGGGTTTATACTCACATCATACTGGCAGTAGAGTAGAGCAACTCATAACTGATTTGGCAATAAAGACTTAGATTTTCTTCACTAAACTTGCACTAGCAAGATTCATAAGCTGGTGATAGCTATCTCTACAGTGAAAGATATTTATTGACTTTATTGACAATTTAATTTACTTTGTCAAGCTTTGTTGTTTAGTTTCTATTGATCCTGAGACACTTGGGGCTACTTTTGTTTCCTAAGGGATTAAACTTGCACGTTCTTAGAATCAGATTTTGGGAAGATGGGTGCAGAAGACTTTGTAATTCAATTCTGAAAAGCATAATAATAATGAATATTTTCGATAGAAATGATAGTATTTAGCATAATATGTGAAATGCTGTTATGTGCAATTTTTAAAAAAATCCTGGATAAATTATATGAGGCTTTTGGAGAAAGCATAAGCTGGATTTTATATTGAGTTTGATAACCTCTGAATCTGCTCTCCTTTCTCTTTCTGCTGGAACTTGTAACAAAGTTATTATGTCCAAGTATAATTTTGTAATAATTCTATTTCAACTTGAGCCTTTCTCACTCGGTGTTGATGTATTTTAGGGAGGGAGGGGAATGGAGAAAAAATGCCAACTTTCATGGATACAATTTAAAATGAACATTGATGATTTGATCCTTCCCAGGATTCCACTGAGCATTGGATCACATTGAAACTGAGGTGATGACTCACAGCTCAGGTAGAAAAACTGCATTTCATTCTCTCTATTAGTTTTCTAATAGTTGCCCACAACAAAGTTAAGAAAAGAGAAATGGTTTTCAAATTTCCTGTGCTATTTTTAGCTTACTCCTCTTTCTGGAGATGACTTAGCAACTGTAGGACATCTGAAAAACTTTGAGCTATATCTTTATTTTTGAGACTCTGTTGAACATTGCTTCTGTTATAATGTTTTTGTGTTAGTACTTTGAACTTACCCAAGTAATGTTGGTAGCAGCAGTGGCTATGATGAAGCTATGCTTTCCTAATTAATGATACTTTCTTAATGAAACAAAGAATATATTTCCCCATGTATTTAATAACCTAATAAGACTGAATGAAGGCAATATCAAGCAGGTTTAAAGCAAAACACTGGTTTCAGTAAGCACAAGTAAATAAACATTCATCTACCTTTAATTACGTAATGCATATTCAAATTCAGATTGATGAATGTTGAACCAAAAGCAGAATAAAATAGTTTCTTTAAATCCTCCTAATTCAGAGGCCAACTATTTTTATGGCTTTGTTTGGAGTGCTTTGGGAGTTTTTTTTTTGCTAGAGAAATGGCAAGTATTTATTTATTCAGCTCCCTCCACATTTTCCACCATCATTATTCCCAGTGATCCCTGCTGTGATAAGTGGCCAATGACACTGGCACAGGGTGAGCTGCAGGAGCCTTACAGAGGTGACTGTTATTTCTCACAGAGTTAGAAAAACTGCAAGAGCACAGTGACATTTTGATAAAAGCTCACATTTTCCCCAACAGGTTATTATACAGGCAGAAGAAAATTCTTTCTTAAAGACCAACCACGTCTATTCCCTGCCTGAAAGGTTGCATTTGTTTGGGTATTTTTCTCTTGTTTAGGTGAGAAGTAAAAAAATGAAGAGGAAACTCAGATGAAATGCCAAAACTACTGACAGGTAGTACTTTTGTGTGTCTCCATTTACACCTCAAACTTGCTGCAAGAAACCTTAGAACTACATTTAAAATGTATTTTGGTAGGTGGTCCCCTGCTGGCTGTCTGCATTTCTTCTCCCATTTGTTTTCTGTGCTTGTTTGGTATCACTGCTGAACGTTGCCAACAAGGAAACTGGTGTGCAAGAGTTGAGGAATCAGTTTTGAAACTGTAAAACTGATCTGTAGGCTTTTTTCCTCTTGGATTTGTAAAATTTGGTGCATCATCAAAGTTAAGATACTTCAGAAAATAGCAAGATTGTCCTCTTTCCAGGGAGGCATCTGTATTTTAATAGAGGTGCTTGATGCATCTTGCTATAAAGGAGCAAGATGCAGAGTAAGTCAGAGAGAAGTCATTTAAGCTGGTAATGCACATGGTTGTTTAGTGGAAATAAAAGAACTAAGGTTTTGTCTTGTAAGACAGTGAAATCTAATCCCATTGTGAAGGTCAGGAGGTTAAATACAAAGGACTAAATACAAATGAAGAGCAGAAAGATATGAAACAGGGCTGGGCCTCACTGCCATAGCCCAGGCAGCCCCTGGATGTATTTGCCTGCCTGAATCCATCCCTTGCCCGGGCCCCAGGTGGGGCCGCTCTGGGGAATCTCTCACAGCATTCCTGGGATGATGCTCTTCCTTCCCTGGTGCCCCAGGGTCCTGCAAGCCCCTTTTGGAGCCACCCAGACACCTCCTGGAGCCTTTATGGACCCCCCCAGCAGAGCACAGACAGGGATTGACTTGACTCTTCCTTGGAAGATGGAGGCAGGAGAATACTGCCCACCATCTTCTTTCCAGCTGCCCTCCATTTGCACTCCTGCAAATGCTGCTGCTGCACTCAGGCTCTCCATTGCAGGCAGTCTGGAGCTCCTGCTCAAACCCATCCCTCTGTGTCCCCTCTTGGATGGAATATCAAGCAAACAACACAGGATGTGCAGAGAACATGAACTTTATTAACTTTACTACTCTAAAAATCTACACTACGGGAGACTATGGTGTAACAATCTTATGCCTAACTTGAACATGTAGAACAGGAACACTAAGGGGAAGGTGGAAAAGGTGGTGGGGGTTGCTACAGGTGAGGATGGGGTGTCTCTAAAGCCTACGATGGGGAATGTCACCGTGCCCAGGCTGGCACGGGTCACACATTCCCTGCTGTGCTCTGTGCGCCGTGCTGGAGCTGGAGGTCAGAGCTGGGCGAGATTTAGGATCTCCTGCTCCTCCTCCTGCGGCTGGCCCCCTGTGCTGCTCTGCTGTTCTGGGCCCTCTGCTGGGAGCAGTGGCGCAGGCACAGCTGCAGCAGGGTGTGGTTGTTCCTCAGCAGCTGGATCAGCTCTGTGGGACAGCCTTGTCCTGGGCAGCAGCTGCGGGGCCTCTGGAGCCGATTCTGCAAGGCAAAGCACAGGGATCCCGATGGAAGGGGCAGAGGGGCAGAGCAGGGCCCCTCTCTGGGCTGCCTTTGGGCTCTGAGCAAGAGAGCCAGGCCTGGCCAGGCTGCAGCAAGCAGAGCTCTGGCTGCCTCTGCCTGGGGCTGTCCCTGAGCTCAGCCCTGGCCTGATTCCCAGCCAGAGGCTCAGCTCCACTCTGCCATGAGGCCTTGGCCAAAGGGCTGCCCAAGAGCTCCAAGCCCATCCTTCCTGCCTGACCCCCCATCCCTCACCCTTCTCCAGCTTCTCCAGCGCCCTCGGTAGCGGCGCCATCCCAGGACAGTGCCTGTGATCAGCAGCTGCACCAGCAGGCATGTCCAGGACAACCACGATATGTTAATGCATGAGGCGGTTGGCTCAGGGTCCCTGTCCTGCAGCTCCAGCTCCTCGAGATACAGGCCTGTGCCCGGCCCAGGATGGCTGGATGGGTCGGGACAATGGCCCAGGAGCAGCAGCAGGTAAAAGTGCAGGAGCCAGGGGACCGGGTCGGCCATGGTGCTCTGGGGAAGCTGCCACCACCACACACGCTCTGGACGTCTGTCCTCGCCGAGGTCAGCCCAGGCTGTGGGGCACGGCGGTGGCTGGGGACAGTTGCCAGGCACCATGCTGCCCCAGAGGCTGTGATGTCACAGAATCCAAGCACTGGCTTGGAAGAGTTCTGAGAGATCAACTCCAGCCTGTGATCCATGGTTACCACGGCAAGCAGATCTGAGCCTGGAGTGCTATGGCCAGGCTTACTGCTACAAACTGTAACTTCTTCCTATTGTATCAATAAGAAGGAGCTAGGTCTAGCATATTAGACAAGCACAAGGATCAAATGAGTGGCTCTTTGCCTTTTCTTTATTGCATGGTGGTAGCAGGGCAAAAGAGGAAGCGCATCTCAGGTCTTGGCTTTTTCTAGGAAAGGGTCAGGGAGGGGATTTCTGGCTGTCTGCCAATAGGATAGGGACAGGAGGGACAGGTAAGACATTCCTTATACCTCTGGTATCGGATTACAACATCTCACCGTTTTTTGTTTAATTAAGTGAGGGCAAGATATTAAGTTTACTTTGATTGGAATTATGATTTTGACCAACATTTGTAATTGGTGGGAGAATTAGATTGTTCTATGTTTTGCATTTCTATGCGATTGACTTCAGAGGTAGAAGGAATGATTCTAGTAGCTTTGAACACTAAGTGACGTGGGATCCTGAATGCCATTATTACAAGGAAAATAATAACAAAGAATAACAAAATTGTTTTAACAATAGAAGTCCACCACCCTGAGAACCCCCAGCCTTTAAACAGTTCGTTGAACCAATTTTCTGATTTTTGTTAACAAGAAGACAACTTCGAATGGGGTTCTTTCTGGGGTTGAGTGGAGGGTAGGTTTTCTCTAAAAGGAAAAAAAACATTTTAAAACACATTAAATGTCTCTGTCTGCCAGAAGGTCCTTCTTTATGAAGAATTTTCCTCTTCTTTCTGGCGGCATATTCTTTTTGAAGCAATGGCAACTTGCTTCTCACCTTCTTCTGCTGGAGCTGGATTTTTTGGAACAAAAGGTTTTACCCACTTTTGGGGGATCTACTGAGGGCCTGAGGGAGTGATATGCACGCATAACCCCATCCCCAGGTTACTAGCTTATAGGGACCTTTGGTTTGAACAGGTCTTTACAGAGCTTTTGCTCTGGAGCCATCCACACAGTGGAACTGCTCTGTCTATCCAGGACCTGTTTGAGCGTCTGGTGGGCACGCTCAATCACAGCTTGACCTGTGGGGGAGTAGAGGATGCCAGTTTTATTTTCCACTTCCCACTGCTGGATAAACTCTAGGAACTCCTTGGATATGTATGCTGAGCCATTATCTGTTTTGATTTCCCTAGGGATCCCCAGCACTGAAAAGGCTTGCACTAGGTGTTGTTTAACACGAACAGCCTTTTCAGCTGGAGCTGCAAGAGTGTCTGCCATACGGTTCCCTTCTGTGATCTCACCTGGCAAATCCGTGTGTGACCTCACATGCATCACGTAGAAGGAATGCTCTCTGTGTGAAACCAAAGAGATTAGTTTTGACAGCAGCCTAAAGAGCTGCTCATTATTGATTTTTTTGAGCACTGCCTGCTCCACTCTGGACACTACCCCAGCAACATAAGCTGAATCTGTTACCAGATTAAGAGGCTCTGAGAACTTCTCAAAGGCTCTCACAACTGCAGCCAGTTCGGCTATTTGGGGTGACCCCTCCACAAACTCAACATCAGCTTCCCAATGCTGAGTCTGTGGGTTTCTCTAAGTCATCACAGACTTACGAGAGGCCCCTGATGCATCTGTGAACACTGTGAGTGCCTCGAGCAGTCTCCTGCTCCTCTTCTCACGAGGGATGAGGTGGAATTCCTCATTGAACAACTTATGAGCTGGGCTGTGGACTGATATCTGTCCACTGTAGCTATCCAGAGATATCTGAAGGCTGGCATTGCTTTGTAGCAAATGTTCAAACATCTCTTTTGTCAACCTTTCAGGAGAGTTCCTCCCTTCCTCAGAAAGTTTTACCGGAAGGTGGATGCATGCAAAGTCACAACCAGCTAGTTCATGCAGCCTCATTCTTGCCTTTTGAATCAGCTGAGCCATCAGCTCCTGTGGTTGTGTAATAGTTTTGGATCTTTGGTGGGAGAGGAAGACCCATTCTATGATTAAGAATGAATCTTTCTGCCCCTTAATTCACTGGAACATTAGACCATGCAGACGTGGAAGTTTTCCCAAAACAATGAATTTGAAAGGCAACTCAGGCTGATAATGGTGAGCCTGCCTCTCTGCTAATGCACAAATAATTTCCAATTTCTGTGGGACAATAGTCCGTGCAATAATTTCCAAGCCTAGATACTTCCAAGATGGCATCTTTTGAATTTTATTTTCCTGCAATTGAAATCCAGCAGAGGTTAAAACTTTAACCACTAGGTCAAGTGTGTTTTGGAGTATTAAGTTGTTGGCAGCACACACTAATACATCATCTAAATATTGCAAGATATTATGAGACAGGATATTTTTTCTTTCATAATCATAGGAGCTATTTCAATTTCTAAGGGTGTGTGTGCTGTGTCTCCCACAACGAAATTACTCACTCTCCATTTCCATGTGAAATACCGTCATGTCTAATACGCTGCTTGACCGGTCCACTGTTACAATTGTCCAGACAGTAGACTTGAAATGAAAACCCTTGGTAGTCTCCAGCCTGACACGGCCACAAGGCTGCTGGACCTGGTTAATAGAACATTTGACATTTAATTTGTTTTGTATACCCACACCTTTTATCCCATCCCCCCCTTTGTTTTTAAGAGAGAGGCTTTTTCCACAGTAGTACTCGCTGCATTTGTGTCATAGTGCTGAATGTTAAAGGCGAGCTGGCGCTTTCTACTCTTTTTTTTTTTTTTTTTTTTTTTTTTTTTTTTTTTTTTTTTTTCTGGTTAAGAGGGCAGTCCCTAGAAAAATGTCCTTGCTTTTTACACTGCAAGCAGGTGACATTCTGCAGCTGTTCAGGTGACACTGGGTGCTTCCTTGCTTGTGGTGCTTCAGCTGCTGCAGGCTTGGATGGTGCTGGCCTGGGATTTCTGGATCATGGACTTGCCTCAGTCTGTGAGCGAAGTCTATCTACGAACTGCAAAAAAATCTCAGAAGCATATTGTTTAACATCAATATAATCTTTGGAATTTACAGGGCTTTGGTGAATTACTGTCAAAAGAACCATTAAAGAACATTTCCAAATATTAAACCACAAATCATATTCTGAGGGAGTTAGCAAGCACCTGAAAAGGTCCTTCAATTTATGGGGAACTAATTCATTTGAGGTAAAATTGCTTTCATCATGCCCTTAAAAATTTCACTTTCATGGCCAAAATTTTTCTATGATTTACAATTTTTTTTTTTTTATCATGGTAAGACAAAGGTTGATAAACTTTATTACCATTTTTCTTCTACCCATATAAACTACAGGAGTAACGGAGGGTACATAATACTCCAAGTTTTGAGCTTTAGGGCTAGGTGTATCCTTATCTATCAGCCTGGGAGGCAATGCAGTTTCTCCCTCCCGAGGGACAGAGTCCCTGCTGTTAACCGAATTTATTTTTCCTTGACTGTCTGTAGCCTCCGGGCAGTCAGTCTGGCACTCGCTGTAATCAGAAGGGTTAGAAGCTGTAACTTGAGCCGGGAAGAAGCGACTAGCCAAACCTGTTGGTGTAGTTACACGGTAGCAGGAATGGGTCAGGAGGGTATGGGGGGAAGGGGGCAGGGAAGGGGATTGAGGAGAAGAAGGGGTTAAGAAATGAAGAAATCGAAACATGGTTGCCACCATTAGAAACGTGGTCGTCCCCCCCCCCCGTGAGACAAAGGAAAGTTTCTTGCCGAACTATTCTGAGGTAAACTGAGGGAAAGAGACGGGAACACAGAGAATCCTGTAGCAGGCTGTTCAAAAGTTTCAGAACTTGGGTAGCTGGAGGGGAGGGGCTTAGTATTTTCTGGTTTTTCTGGTTTGTCACTATTTCCAGGGACAGGGGATTTTGGAGGAGAGGAGGGGGGGATGGTTTAAAGAATTTGTTTGTGGCTGTCTTTTATTTTCGGTTTCCAATAAGCATTTGCGTACTTGTAAAAATATTGGAAGAAATACAGCAGCTTTAGAGTCAAATTTTTCTACTTTAGATGTTAATAATTTTCCCACATTATCCCAAAATGAAACTGAATTTATATTTTGTAATTTGCAGTCTGGAATTTTAGAAAACAGCCAGAAAACAAAATACTTTAACCGCTTTTTAGAAACTGTAATTTCTTCAGCATGTAAAATTCCTTGAATTTGAGAAAAAACACTCTTTTGATATGCAGTTAACTCAGCGCCCATTGTTGTTCCAAAGAGAGCTGCACAACGCCTCTCACTTCCACGCACACCCCACAACACACACGACTCTGTCCCGCCGGCCGTGCCGAGCCTGGGGGAACCCTGCAGCCTTGCACAGCTTTCGGGGGGTTTCCCAGTCACTGCACAATGCCTGAGCCGTGAGCAGCTGCGTTCCGAACGGGTTTTTCCTGCGGTTTCCGCGGAAACTGGGGAGGAGCCGCCCCGCTGAAATCGCGGCTGCTGCGGAGGCGCTCCAGGCTGCTCGCCCGCCCTGGCGCCGCGCCCGCCACCAGCCTGCATGGGGGAACCCCCCTCCCCACTCCTAGGGGCAAATCCTGGGGTTCACGCCTCCCACGAGGGACTTTACCTGTCCTGCAGACCTGGCTGTTGTGTGGTTCGTGAAAGCTGCCTGTCTTCGAGCCGACTTACTTGGGCGCTAAAGCAAGCTACCGGCTCTGTCCTCCTGCCTGGGGCTGTATAAACACAGCTACCAAGCACGGAGGTAGTTGATCGAACAAACAAGCGGAAAATCCTGAAACTGGGATTCCAGCTATCTGTGGGTTCTTAATACAAGCCCCAAAGTTGAGTCGCCAACAGCTACAAACTGTAACTTCTTCCTATTGTATCAATAAGAAGGAGCTAGGTCTAGCATATGAGACAAGCACGAGGATCAAAAGAGTGGCTCTTTGCCTTTCCTTTATTGCATGGTGGTAGCAGGGCAAAAGAGGAAGCGCATCTCAGGTCTTGGCTTTTTCTAGGAAAGGGTCAGGGAGGGGATTTCTGGCTGTCTGCCAATAGGATAGGGACAGGAGGGACAGGTAAGACATTCCTTATACCTCTGGTATCGGATTACAACACAGGGCCACCATATATCTGTATAGGGTTTCTTCCCCTACTTGGGCCAGTGTTCCCTGTTGTACCCCATATGGCATTCCACAGAGAATCTCAAAAGGACTCAGTTTCTCTTTTGCCCTCAGTTTAGTCCAAATCCACGACAATGCTAATGGAAGAGACTCAAGGTAATTGAGGTTTTTGTCCTAATCTTGCAATTTGCTGCTTAATCAAATTATTCACTTTTTCTAATTGGGCACTTGACTGAGGGTGATAGGGGGTGTGAAGTTCCCAATCTATACCAAACAGGTGGCTAATTCGCTTTGGAATGAAATGAAATGTGGCCCTCTGTCTGAGGATAGTGTGGCTGGAACTCCGAAGCGTGGTATCATTTCTTGTAACAGTACTTTGGTGACTTCTCCTGCTTTGGCAGTTCTGGTAGGAAAGGCTTCTGGCCACCCTGAGAAGGTTTCTATTAACACCAATAAGTATCGGTACACCCCTTTCCTTGGAAGTGAGCTTCCCCATCCCTGTCCTTTGGGATTTTCAAATTCAGACCACATCAAGCCTTGAACCACTTGGTGTGGGGCTGTTTCTTACAGATTGGGCTGCTCAATTGCTGAGGTCTCTTCTAACTCAGCTCTCTGATGATCCTGGGACAATGTTGATCCCTGTTTTAGATAAAACCACATATTTTTGGGACAGGAGACCTCCAGGGCTGTAAAAGACCTGCAGCTTGTGGGGTGATTAGCACCATGATTTGAGTACTTTTAAGAAATGTCAAAGTTTTTCTTCCGCAAGAGAGCAGGAATTACCTGCAATTGTACAGTGCCAGAAGAAGAAATATTGATCATTCCCTCTGTTTGTGTCACCAATATTCAGGTTTTTAATGTCCTTCCTCATTCATGAGTTTCCACCTCTCCTATTTAAATGCCCATGTCTATGGACATCTCTTAACTAGACCAGCTGGATCTATCACCTTCCCATTGCTCCCAGATTTTCTCCTCTACCTCCACTCTGGGCATTCCAGTGCCTCTCAATTGAGTATCTTCCCACTTTGAGCTACAGGGAGTTGCCTAGTCTTTCAGAACTTTAAATAACTCATTAGTCAACATCTTAATTGCACTTATGTCTTTTACAATTACCTTTGTCTATATTTAAAAATATTGCTGTATGGATATCCCTTGTGGATAAGTGGGCAGATCAGATGCTGCTGGATCATCTCATATGGCTGAGAGAAGAGTTTTGATGCTTTTAAAATTATGTGCTGTTTACAATTTTTTATGTTTGCCATGAAGAGAAACTTTTCTGTGCCTCTGAGTCTCACCAGTTCCTGACCACCCAAGAAGCAAAACTAAAACATTGCTGAGGTCCATTCCAGACTCAGCTCCCTGATGATACCAGGATGGTGCCACTCCCAATTTTGGACTGGACTGGAGCAGATGTTTATAGGACAGGAGCCCTGGGGCTGTAGAGGAAATGACACTTGCAAAGTGCACGAGCACAACTCATTAGCTGGGTTACTTGAGTACTTTAAGAAATGTCAAAGGTTTCCCACCAGGAGATAACAGAAACTTCCTGGAAGTGTACTGAGGCAGGAGAAGAAACACTGCCCTTCCCCTCTACCTGTGTTACCATTACACTATTATTTCACGTCCCTCTTCATTTGGGTGTTTCCACCTCTCCTGTTTAAATGGCCATGTCTAAGGCCATCTCTTCACTGACCAGCTGTTTCTATGGCCTTCCCATTCTTCCCAGATTTCCTCTTCCAGTTCTTCTCTAATCATTCCACATCAGTCAACCTCTTAATTGTGTTCATATTTATCACAAAATCACCCTTTCTAATGTATTTGTTTAAAATTATAAATCCCTTGTGCATGGTGGATACATTAGATACTGCTTTGACATTGCACACAGCTGAGGGAAAAATTTTGATGTTTATTAAATTATATCATTGTTGTATTTTTTATGTTGGCCATGAAGAGAAACTTTCTGTGCCTCTGAGTCTCACAAGTTCCTGAGCCCAGAGGACACAAACCTGATGAGTTGTGGTTCCCAGTGCAGGGGTGGTCCTTGCACCTCCCTCCATCCCCACAGCAGAGCTCCCTTGTCCCAGAAAGTGCCTGGCACTGCAGGGATGAAGGAAACAGGGCAGGCTGTGGGGATCAGGGGCAGGGCACGGCCAGGGATTTGGGATGGTTGTGAGCCCAGGGCAGCAGCCAGCCCTTGGCCTTGGGGAGCCTCATCCCATTGTCCTGGGCCCACGGCTCCAGCCTGTGCAGATCCCTCTGCAGAGCTTCCTGCCCTGCAGCACAGCCACACTCCCAGCCAGCCTGGGCTCACCTGGCATCTGACTGAGGGTGCCCTCGATGGCCTCGTCCAGATCAGCAAGAAAGAGATTGAACTGCCCTGGCCCAAATCCTGAGCTCTGGGGACACCCCTGGATGTGGCTCCATTCCCCAGCACTCCTTGGGCTGGACTTCTGTTTTCCGTGGATCTGTGCCTGCCTTTGGTTTTGTTTGGTGACAATAAATGAACATCCCCCTGTGTCTTGGGCAGCTCCTTCTCCAAGGAAAGCAGATGGGAGTTGGTGCCAAGGAGCTGAAAGCTGCAGGCACAGCTGGAGTGGAGGAAGCTCAGATTTGCACAAGGCTGCTCTGAGTGCCAGGGGTTGGATGAGGGAAATGGTGGGGCGGGGAACAAAGTGAGATTGATTGTCAGCCATAAAGGGTCCTGATTTTCACATCTATTCAGACTCCATTAGGAGGTGCTTGGGATCAATGTCAACTGGAGATTTCTGATATCAGTCCATAAACAGGAAAGGAATTAAAGGGAGAATGATACTTTCTCCTTCTGATTTTAAAGAAATGTGTTTTGAATGGAGTGAAAGCTCAGACAAGTCCTGCCTTATGCTCCGGTTTCTGCAGTAGCTCTCTTTCAGGCAAACTGCACCGCAAATTGCTCATGCTCACAAATTCTTTAGAATTGCAGAAAAGGTCAACTATAAAATGAATTTATCGAATGGACTCAAGATTAACAGATAAGAGACTATAAAAGGACTACTTACTGCACAGGATAAACAAAGAAATGTAGGTAAACACAAACACAGTGCACAATAAGGTTACCTATATTACAGCTAGTGAAGAAATAGCAGAGATCAGGAGTCAATGTAACTTACCACCAAATTGCTGAGGGAGTGCACATGGAGCCCTTTCACTCAGCTTCCAGAAAAGGAACCACGAAGATGCATCCAGACTTGGGAGAGAAGCCCTGCCCGTTTGCAGGGACTATGCACAAGACTTCTGCTTTGTGAAAGTTTTGTGTGGCTTTTATGGTTTGTAAAGTGTAGTGTGAGTCACTCAGAAATTCAAGGCTTATCTCCCTTCAGCCTCTTGACAAAGCAAGCTGTTCTTGGTCAGCTGGGAATTCCACCTGCCTGGCACCAGAGAGAACTTAGGACAGGACAGATGTCCAGCCTGGGTTATCTCAGCAATTGCTGAGAGGTGAAAGATGCCATTAGTTATGGCCCAGCTGATGGACAGAACAGATGAGCTCTACTGTGCCACAGGGGAAGTCCTGCTGAAGGAACCTCATGGAACCAAGGGTGTGTTGTGACATTGTGGTGTAGCTCCTCATGGAACCAAGGAGACCATGGTGACACCAATGAACCTCATGGAACCATGGGTGCGTTGTAACATTTTGGAACTACAGAAACCATTGGTGAGTACAGAACCTCATGGAACCTTGTGACACTGCAAGGCCTCATGGAATCAAGAAGTCCAAAGGTCTCAAACGCTCCATGCAGAGTTCTGCTTTGGGGAAGGTGAAATTCCTTGGTGGCACCTTGGGCTGGCACACAGCTGAGGAGTGTGTCTGTTTGCAGTGGGAAAAGTTATGAGTTTTAAATTCCTTCAAAGAAGAAAGAAAAGGAAAAACCTCTGTCTGCCTGAGTTCAGACAGTTCTCCAAGCAAAGCAGGTTCCAGGTGAGTGAGGACAGACAGAATGGGTTTGGAACAAGGTTGTCCACACTGGGTCAGACTTCACAGCATAGCATCTCTGAGCAAACCAGACCTCCTGAGCAGAGACCCTACATCCATATCTATCACAGAAAGCTGCAATCACCTCTGCTCTAATGAAAAAAGTAATAAAATGCACCATGAAAAAAGGAACGTGCATTTCTTAGAAGCTCTTTGAAATATTTCTCCATAAGTGGATTTGAAAACCTTCCTTATGAAAGGCACTAGACCAGAGGGAAATCAAGGCAGAGCCGTGGTTTGTCAGGACTTGCTTGATCCCAATGAGACCTATGATGCATTTGGTGCTGAGTCCTTGAACCTCAGGTCCTGACAGGAGATTGCACAAATCTTTGAATGAGTTCAAGGCAGACAAAAAAAACCCCGAAGTGCCTCAAAGCATTAATGGGTCCCACTGAGGTCCATCCCCAACACAGGCTCCTCATGGACTCCTTGGAGGAGAGAATGGAGGCCATGATTGCCCAAAAACTTCTCAGAGACTCAGAAAAGAAAGGAAAAAGGAAAGTACCTTAGAAACCAGAAATACCTTGAAGTATTAATGAGCCCCAGTGAGTGTTGATACTGAGAAGGGCTCTCAAGAGACTAATTAAAGCAGGTAATTGGAGATTACTGACTGCACAAAGCTCACAGAGACTCCAAGGCAAAACCAAAACCCAAAGTCCTTTGAAAAACCTGCAGTCCCTGGAAGCATGAAGGAGCCCCAGGACCATTCCTGAGCAAGGCTCCCCAGGGACTGATCCCTTCAGATCCCTGAGGACACTGGGATGTGGGGGGATGCTGAGGGCAGCACAAGGGGTGACAGTGCCCAGCCTTGCTGGGGCTGTGCCAAGAGGCCCCAGTGGCTCAGGACAAGGTGTCTCCTCAGAGCCCTTGGTGGCACAGACCCTGCTGTGCCCCAGGACACCAAGACTTGGCTTCTCTTTGTGCCCACCTGTCATCTCTGCCTCCAGTTCTCTGCTCTGATTGAGGCTTGGGGACACTTTCTCACTCCAGTTCCTCAGTGGGACCCATTAAATCTTTAGGAAACTTTTATTTGATTGATTCTGACTTGGACTTCTTGAGAGGTTTACTAACAAACCATAGTTCTGCCTTGATTTCCCTCTGGTCTGGTACAGTTCATTAGGAAGTTTTCCTATGATAGTTATGGAGAAATATTTCAATAAGCTTCTGAGAAATACACATTTCCATTTTAAAGGGTGTGTTTTATTACTTTTCTCATTACATCAGACATGATTGCATCGTTCTGTGATTGATATTGATCCAGGGTCTCTCCTCAGGAGGTGAGAGAAGCTCAGACAAGCTGTGCCTTGAGGTGTGACCCAGTGTGGACAACCTTGCTCCACATTCCCCAACCCCATCCTGTCTGTCCTCACTCACCTGGGACCTGCTTTGCTTGGAGAATGAGTTTGTCAAGAAAAGTGTTTCCTTTTTTTTTTTTTTTTTTAAAGAATTCAAAACTCCTAATTTTCCCCACTGCAAACAGACACACTCCTCAGGTGTGTACCAGCCCAAGGTGCCACTAAGGAAACCCCTCACCGGGGATCAGTGCTTCAGGGCTGGTGCCTGGCGTCGGCGCCACTTTTCCTTTCTGTCTGTAACTCCCATCATGCCCTGCGGCCCAATGGAGCTTCACAGGTGCCAGGACTACAATACCCGTCATACCCCGCGCTCCACAGAACCCTGGTATCCCCCCCTGTATGTCCAATAGATGTCCTCCAGAGACTCCAAGGGTCTCTAAGTGTCCCCTCAGTGCCCATTTTCGAACCTCCCAAAAACGTCCCCGAATCCCCTGAATCCTCCCAAGCCCACAGATGCTCATTACAGCCACTTCTGGGAATTCATCTCCTGCCATCCCCCATGAGCTCAGAGCACCTCATAACCCAGTCAGTTGCCTAAAATTCCTGCCGTGCCCCATGCCCTAAAGAGCCCGGTTAGAGCTCCCCAAGATCTCTCCAACCTCTTCTGAACCGTACACAGCCCCCCCCCCCGAGAACCTCAAGTCACCATTCAGAGGCAAAAGAGTCCCCACATGGCCCTCCCGGATCCCATACTCTTCACAAGATCTACTTCTGGGACTACAGCACCCATCATGCTCCGCGGTTCCGGTAAAATGCCATTCCAGCTGAGACTTCATCCCCCATCATGCCCCGTGCCTCACAGAGAGTCATTGCAGCATTGCCTACAGCTCCCATGATGCTCCGCAGCCCCTTTAAACTGTATTATACCAGCGCCTACAACTCCCATCATGCCCTGCGCCCCAGAGAGCCCCCTCAGAGCCCCCCAAGTACCTGCCCGGACCCCAAAGGGTCCCAGATTCTCCTCCGTGACCTCCAAGTGCCCTCCTGGACCTCCAGGTGCCGCTCTGAGGTCTGCTGATTTTTTTAAGGGAAACAGTCTTTAAAAACAAACTATTGCAGGAAGGACGGAGACACTTCAAGAAAGAAATCTTGAGGGAGCAGAAACAGCCTGTCCCATGTGCCAAAAGTCAGCTAGCAATGAAAAGAACTGGTCTGGCTATGCATGGAGCTTTTTCCAGGGTCTCAGGAACAAAAGAGGCTGCATCACCTTTGGACAGAAGGACAGGCAAATCAGGAAGTGTTTATTGATGTGGTTAGGTCATCCAGAAAAATAAGATGTGAAACCTCAATTAGGTATAGCCTGGCCGTGACTGTGAAGGACAGAAAAACTTATTTTATAAACACATTAGCAGGAAAAGCAGGGACAAGGAGAACCTCCATTCCTTATTGGGGGAAGATATGGTTGCCCAAGATGAAGAAAAGTCTGAGGAACTTAACCCCTTCTTTGCCTCAGTTTTCAAGTATAAGACATTTTGTCCTCAGGACAAGTAATCTCCTGACCTAGTAGATGGGGAAGGGGAGCAGAACAGACTCCCTGAAATCCAGGAGGAAGCAGCTGGGGACCTGCTGAGCCACTCAGATGCTCACAGGTGTCTCTGGGACCAGATCGAATCCATCCTAGGGGCATGAGGGAGCTGCTGGATGAGCTCCCCAAGCTGCCCTCCTTCATTTCTCATCAGTCCTGGCTCACCAGGGAGGTCCCAGAGGACTGGAGGTGCCAATGTGAGCCCATCCCCAAGAAGGGCTGGAAGGAGGATCTGGGGAACTCCAGACCTGTCAGCCTGACCTCGGTGCCCAGCAAGGTGATGGAACAGATCACCTTGAGCGCCATCACAGGGCACGTGCAGGATGAATGAGGGATCAGAGCCAGCCAGCGTGGATTTCAATATCTGCATTGATGATCTGGATGAGGGAATTGAGTGCACCATCAGCAAATTTGTGGATGACACCAAGCTGGGTGTGAGTGTGGATGTGCTGGAGGGTAGGAGGGCTCTGCAGAGGGACTTGGACAGGCTGGATCCAGGGATTAAGTCCATCAATTTGAGTTTTAACAAATGCTAGGTCCTGCACTTTGGCCACAACAACCCCTGCAGCTCTACAGACTGGGGACAGAGTGGCTGTACAGTGGCCAGGCAGAAAGGGACCTGGGGGCACTGATGGACAGCTGGCTGGACATAAGCCAGCAGTGTGCCCAGGGGGACAAGAAGGCCAATGGCCCCTGGCCTGGATCAGGAATGGTGTGGCCAACAGGAGCAGGAGCAGTGATTCTTCCCCTGTGCTGAGCACTGGTTGGGCAGCACCTCGAGTGCTGTGTCCAGATCTGAGCCCCCCAATTTAAGAAGGACATGGAGGGGCTGGAGCATGTCCAGAGAAGAGCAACAAGGTTGGTCAGGGGTCAGGAACACAAATCCTGTGAGGAGTAGCTGGGAGCTGGTGTTGTTTATCCTGGAGAGAAGTAGACTCAGAGATTACCTTATCACTCTTTACAAATTCCTGAACCGTGGTTTTGGTCAGGTGGGGGTTTGTCTCTATCACCAGGCAGCAACTGACAGAATGAGAAGACACAGTCTTAAGCTTCGCCAAGGGAAATATAGGTTGGATATTAGGAAAAATGTTTTTTACAGGAAATGAGGTAAAATTCTGGAATGATCTCTCCAGGGGTTGGTGGAGACACCATCTCTATATGTTTAAAAAAAAGACTAGGTATGGCAATTGGTGCCATATGGAGGTGTTAGGCAGGGGTTGGACTTGATCTTGAGGTTCTCTTCCAACCTAGTGATTCTGTGATTCTGTGAATTCACAGAGTCTTTCAGCTGAAGTCTCTGTCCCTGTCCTTTCCCTGGGTCTGTGTTGCAGATGGAAGCTGCTTGTGCCATTCTCACCTTTAACCCCTAATCTGAATGGAGATAGATGTTCTTGGGTGTGTTAATCAGGCATTGCTCAATGTTTATGTGGAATTTTTGTATTCTCATGGCACCAAGGAGACTGTTGTGGCACTGTGGAAACTCTTGGAACCAAAAAGCCACTGAGACGTTGGGGCAGGATGGTGCCAGGAGATCATTGAGATACTGCAGATCCAAGGACACCATGGTGGCTCCATGGAAACTCATGGAATCATGGGCACTGTGAATCAGCAGGGCCTCTTGGAGCCAAGGAGTGAATTGTGACTGTACCAAACCTCATGGAACCAAAGAGCCATTGTGGAACTTCAGAACTTTGTGGACCAAGGGGACCACAGTGACACTGTGGGGTCTCGTGGGACCAAGGAACAGTTGTGGTACCATGGAAATTGCGGCAACTGTTTCACCATGGAACCAAGAAGATCATTGTGACACCACATGGCACCATGGAACTAAGGATTCATGTAGCAGTGTGGGATGAATGGAACCAAGGGACCATTGTGACACTGTGGGGCCTCATGGATCCAAGGAGAACATTGTGACACTGAACCTAATGGAATTGTTGCAAATGATACAACTTTTAGGTTCAGGACAAAGTGTCTCCTCAGAGCCCTTGGTGGCACAGACCCTGCTGTGCTCCAGGGCACCAAGACTTGGCTTCTCCTGGGCACTGCCAGCCCTGCCAGGGCCCTTAGCCATGTGCAGCACAGCTTGTCCTGTGCTGTCCCACACCTGCTGCTGTGTCCCTGCACGCTGCACACTCCCATCTCACTGCCCCTGGATCTGCCCTGCCACTGCCAGCCCTGCCCTGACCTCTTCCACCCTCACCCTCTGTGCCTTGGGACACACACACATGCACTGAGCTCATCCTCCTCCTCCTGGGTTCTTCTCCTGCCACAGCACTGCCCTGGGAGGGTTCATTGCTCTATTTTATAGCTCTACTCTGCCTGTCTGTCAATTCTGTCTTCAAAGAGCTCTCCAAGGAATAGATTCATTGAATTGTGGAATAACAGAGGTGGGAAGAGCCTCCTGAGCCCCCTTGGCCTGTGTGTGGCTGGGATGGAGTTCCCTTTGCCCAGAGCAGCCCCTGCCCTGCTATGCTTGGCTCCTGTGGCTGGAGTGGGCTTGGTCCCAGCCCAAGGCTTTGGCTATTCCTGAGCAGGGTTGGCCCCACATGTGGCATCTCTGCAACCCCTAAACCAATGGGCTGGGTAGAGGGGAGGGGGCAAGTGTTCTTGAAGACACAGGGATGGGGCAGCTGGGCTGGACTGACCCAAGGGATCTTCCATTCCATGGGATGTCCTGATCAGCAGGAACATGAGGGGGATAAGCGGGCCTCTGGATTTTCTGTATTAATACACTTGTCTTCTAAAGAAATTATGACGTGTTGAATTCTTGTGCTGAATCTTGTCTCTCCATGGTTTTCCTTGCTTCTGCATTTGGCCCTTGCTTTGTAGTCCCCCTGAGATTAATCTCTCTTTATAGTGACCCACAACTGTTCACCTTATTTTCTTCTGTTTTCTGAGTAAGGAGGGACAGTGACAGAGACACTCTGTTGTCACTGGATGCCCAGAGGGGCTTAACCACAGCCACCTTACCCAACTCTGCTCTTATGGGCACAGCCAGAAATGTCAGGGCTCTGTCAGGTGTCCACCCCTGAGCTCATGCCCTGCTCACAGTCCCAGGGGTGTCCAGGGACACGAGTCCTTCCCTGGCACACACACACACACAGTTCATTGCAGCCTGGACAGGGGCTCCCTGGGCTCTGCTTCCACTGCCAGAGCCTGGCAGGGACCTCAGCCCTGTGGGTGTCACCCTGCCCTGCCCCGCCCAAGGTGCCCCACGGCCAGAGGGATGGACACAGGGAGCTCTGAGCACAGGAGCTCATCCCAGCCCTGCATCCAGGGGTTCCCAGGGGATGTCAGACTCTGGAAAATCCAGAAACAGCTGAAGGTGTTTTTGCTCGCTGAGTTTATGTCCCCTCACATACACACAGGATGTTCAGGGCTGTGGAATGTCCTTGCACTGCAAACACAGATTCCTGACCCAGTCACTTGATGTCCCTCCAGGCAGGAAAGAACAACCTCTGTGCCCTGGGGTGAGAGGCACTGCTGGAAGCAGCACTGGCTTTGCAAGGGCACAGCTGAGACAGCCCCACCCTGAACACTGCCACACTTTGGCTGTCACTGCTGTTCTCCTCTCCAGGTCTCTGTGTTGAGAACATCCTTGAGAGCAAACTGGGAAGGAGATTGAAGCTTTCATGCCCTGCACTGGGGAGATGCCCTTGCATGATGGAAATGCTGTTGCAGAGCCCAGCTCTGTCCCAGCAGTGTCCATGGCCTGTCCCTGCCTGCAGTGCCTGCACAGTCACACAGCAGGACTGAGACTGAGCTAAAAGAGCCCTGAGGCCTTAAACCAACACAGGGGCTCTGAAGCGGAGTGTGGAAGTGAAGGAAGGGGAGGTTACGGAGCAGAAGCCCTGGGGGTGTCTGGCAGTGGGGAGCACTGGGGTCTCCTTTTCACCCCAGCTCTGCACAGAGGCACCAACCCTGCAGCTCCAGAGAAGCCAAGGAGGAAAGATGTCAGGCAAACACAGAAATACCAAGTTCTTTATTTTGTGTAAGCACATATGTAGTACAATTCCACGATAATATAGTCTATGGTTCACACTAGGAATGCAAATACTGAATTAAAAATGGTAAAGATAAAGATTTTCTTGTGAAAAAATTATAAAATGTGTCATACCTGTGCCAGCAAAAAACCAAAACAAACAAACAAAACCACAGGATATAGAGTGGGAATTAATGAGTAATATTATAAAAGTGATACAGGAGAATGAGAGTTTATTTTTTCTGAGAGGCATTCATGATGATTTTCCTCAAGCCATCCTTGAGTTCCTGGTTCTTCAAGCTGTAGATGAGGGGGTTCAGGGCTGGAGGCACCACTGAGTACAGAAATGACAGTACAAGATCCAGGGATGGGGAGGAGATGGAGGGGGGCTTCAGGTGGGAAAATGCTGCAGTGCTGACAAAGAGGGAGACCACAGCCAGGTGAGGGAGGCAGGTGGAAAAGGCTTTGTGCTGTCCCTGCTCAGAGGGGATCCTCAGCACAGCCCTGAAGATCTGCACATAGGAGAAAACAATGAACACAAAACAACCAATTACCAAACAGGCACTAACAGCAAGAAGCCCAAGTTCCCTGAAGTGGGAGTGTGCGCAGGAGAGCTTGAGGATGTGTGGGATTTCACAGAAGAGCTGGTCCAGGACATTGCCATGGCACAAGGGCAGGGAAAATGTATTGACTGTGTGCAGCAGAGCATTGAGAAAGGCACTGGCCCAGGCAGCTGCTGCCATGTGGGCACAAGCTCTGCTGCCCAGGAGGGTCCCGTAGTGCAGGGGTTTGCAGATGGACACGTAGCGGTCGTAGCACATGATGGTCAGGAGAGAATACTCTGCTGAAAGGAAAAAAACACAAAGAAAAAGAGCTGTGCAGCACATCCTTCATAGGAGATGTTCCTGGTGTCCCAGAGGGAATTGTGCATGGCTTTGGGGACAGTGGTGCAGATGGAGCCCAGGTCAGTGAGGGCCAGGTTGAGCAGGAAGAAGAACATGGGGGTGTGCAGGTGGTGGCCGCAGGCTACGGCGCTGATGATGAGGCCGTTGGCCAGGAGGGCAGCCAGGGAGATGCCCAGGAAGAGGCAGAAGTGCAGGAGCTGCAGCTGCCACGTGTCTGCCAGTGCCAGCAGGAGGAAGTGTCTGATGGAGCTGCTGTTGGATATTTCTGCCATATGGGCATGGTGGACCACTGAGAGAAGACATTGACAAGCTGGAAAATATTTGCTTGAGTCAATCCTGTGCAATTATATTACAAGTCATCTCAAAACTACTTCTCTTCCTGTGGAGGAACTTCAGTATTTTTTTTTTTTTTTTTTTTTTTTAATATCTATTTTGCACTGCTGAGTTACTGCCTCTTCTTCAGCATTGCTCTCAGCCTGAACACTGGGGTGTCTAGAGGGAAAACAGGGCTCCTGTGCCCCATTGCAGTCTGACCTGCTGGTCCCACACAGCTGCCCTGTGCTCATTACACCCCCCACTATTTCACAGTGATCAAAATTACAGTGTGCTGGAAAAACAAAGTGGATTCTTTGAAGGCTCCAGTTTCAAAATCAATCTTCCTAAACCCTTCTATTTTTCCCTGTGCAGCTGAACTTAGAAGGCTATCCAGGGCTATGCCAGCAGGGCCTTAAGGGCAGCTCAGACAAACTGAGATGCTGCAAGCCAAGGTGCTGCTGCTGCTGTCTGTAACTAGAGGAGGGTGAGGAGGCACTTTGTGAGGGAGATGTGAGGCAGATCTGCTGATGCCCAGTGGGACAGTGCAGGAGTCTCAGTGACAGAGACACACCTGACAGCCCCTTTCCCTTCCTTTGAGGAGAAAGCTGGGAGCAGCCCTGGCCATGCAGCATCATCTGCACAGCAGGAGGAATCTGCCCTGATGGGGGTGGCTCCTTCCACCTCCAACTTCTCCCCACAGTCCATGGGAAGCTGCCAGGCAGGCTGAGAGCTGGTCCTGGCGGGTGGCACATACCCTGAGCTGGCCAAGAGCCCTGAGGGCTGCAGGAGCTGCTCTGCAGGACAGCCCTGGGCAGCCCTGGCTGCAGCCCCAGCTTCAGCCCCTGCAGCCGTCCCTGGCATGAGAATCCATTCTGCCCTGTCCCTCTGACGGTGCCCAGGGTAGCTCTGCTCTGCAGCACATCCTCCTCCTCCTCTTCCTCAGAGTATCTGGGAGAGTACCCCTGACATATCCCCAGGCTGTGGGCTGTGCTGTCTCCAGGAGATCCCTCCAGGAGCACAGGGGACATTGCCCTGCACCCACAGACTCACCATGTCCAGGGCTGTGAAGATGTTTCCCCAAGTGAAGTCTCAGCTCAATGTCTTCCCAATCCTGATCGTCTTTACCGTGTCTGTGCCTGGCTCCTGTCCCCTCAGTGCCTACAGGCTGTGCCCTCAGCCCTGCTGGGCTGGGAGAGGAGCAGCTTCTCATCAGAAATGTCTTTTTGAAGCTTTTTCTGCTTGCCATTATCTCCCTCTGTGCCAGGAGACACAACACAACGACTTTGATAACCCTCTCAGGAGTTTGGTCTTTTTTAAATTAGATTCAGTCCCTGAGAGAAGGTTTTTTAAAAATTCTCTCAAGAACTCAAAATTAAATTGAAACTTGAAAGTTTCTTGAACTTTTAATGGGTCTCACTGAGAGACAGGACTGAGAACCTTCCCCAAGGTACCAGATAGAGCAGAGCAATGGAGGCACTGGTGACAGGTAGGAACAAGGAAAGTAAAGGTGTCTCTGATGCTCAGCAAACCAGGATGAGTTTCAGGAATGCAAAGGGCCAAGAGCTGAGCCCCAGCCCCTGGCGAGGCAGATCCTGTCCCTCCCTCATTGCTCAGGGCTCTTCCCGTGTCACCCACAACCTTCCCAGCCCCAGCGCGGGGCTGCCCCTTTGTGACGTGCTCGCCCCTGGTTCTCTCGTTTCCATGGCCACAGAACCCCCACCCCAGCTCCATCCCCATCCCCTTCCCAAGGGCAGCCAGCCCTGGGCCCAGGCAAGCCTGAGGGTTTGACACTGTCTAGGAATTTCATGCTTTCCAAAGCTACTTTTCAAGGCCTTCATTTCTGTCATTCCCACTCCTGGGCTGCAGCTTGTTGGCTGGGGATTTTGTTTATTTCTCTTCACAACAAATAAAATGCTGGGACACAACCAGGTGTTGGAAGTAAAAGAAGCTTTGCACTCCCCAGTAGATGACCCCTGAATTCAGTTGGCTGATATCATTAGGGAATAAACTGACCATCCAAACATTCCACCTTTGCTCTGCTTCATTGCTTCAGGGGTTTATTCCCTGCTTTCTTTATTGCAGAGACACTGAAACACAACATAAACAGGATTTGCCTCAAAATATTTCTGATCTTGGCATTTCCTGACAATTCAAAATTTACTTAATGGAAATAACATGGGGCACGTTCTTCTGAAATACTCCTCAACAGAGTGCTTGATTTGGCAGAACTGAGCATGAGCCAAGGGACCAGTGGGTCTGATCCCTTTTCCTGCATCAGCAAAATTATTTCTTCAAGTCTCATCTCTCCTACCTCCTCAAAGAAGCTTTGCATTCTTGATTCGCTGCCCCCAGTATTTAGTGGGCCAATATGATCTCTGTGTGTCAGGTGAAAATTGGCCAAAATTGCATTTCCATCACTGCAACACCAGCCTCAAAATGATTCTCATTTTGACTGTCCCTGAAAATTCAGAACCATCCTCAGAGTGTTATCTGTGGGGGTTAAAGTCGGGTGGATGGTCATCAGGAGAGACTCAGGAGCTCGCTATATTCTGGTCATGAAGTGTAGTTTATGGCAAGGGCGTGGGTATATGAGGGAGTGAGTGTAAGAGAGAATAAGAGAGTAGAGAGAATAGAGCATAGAGAGAATAAGAGAGAGGATAAGAGAGCCATTTCCCGTTTAAAATACAATAAGTATTCTTCTATGTTGAAAATTCTAATTTCCATTAACCAATCTACTACAAAATACTAATTTCCTAATATTTGCATGCAACCTATAGGAATTGCACTATGACCATGTTTTATGGCTTTCTTATCTATAAACCTTATCTCTAAACCTTTCCTGCCATACTTGGAACAGGATGTCTGTTAGCTCCTTGGTATTCGTGGCATTTGACATAATCTAAACAAAGGAAGAGGCCTTAAACCTTCACATCTATTTCCTCGTCCCCAACAGTTTCCCTGTTCCCAGGGACAGGCTCCAGGGCTGGGCTCTCACTTGCACAGAATGAGGAAGAGCTGCTGCACTTGCCACTGGTTCGGGGGGCTCATGATCAGTGCTTTGAATGCAGCTTTTGTGCACACTCTGCCTCCCTGAGCCGAGCAGCATTCCTGGGCATGGACACCCCTGCTGCAGCCAACATCCTCCCAGCACAGCTGCAGGAACGAGATTGCAGCAAGCCCTGCCTGAAGGAGTCTCCAGTCTGCTGCAGCCCTGCACCTGCAGTGGAATCACCTTGTGCTGCCATGGGGGAGCAAAGGGGGTGAGGGGCTCTTTGCAGATGAGGGTCTCCTCAATGTGCTGCTGCTGCTGCTGCTCCCTGGGCCTGATTCAGCAGCTGGTGCCTTCCCTCACAGCTGTATCAGGAGCCTGCCTGGAAAAATGACACTGCCAGTGCAAGTGACAGCCACCCATCCCTGACAAGACCCTACCCATAGGGCAGAGCCTACTAAACTGCTCCAGTCAGGTGATGTTTGACAACATGATAATATCTTCAAACAATGCATTTTCCACATTCTGCCAAAATCATGGCCACACAGTCCACATGTTGGGGGCAGACTGCTGTCAGCAGAATGGGGGCAGCCCCAGCAGCTGCTCTCCCCATGGTTGGATGGCCAAGGCAGAGGGGGCAAGTCTCTCACCATGCCCACTTCTGTGGCACCCAGTGCTCTAGAGTTGCTCCCACTGAACCCAGGTTGCTGCTATAGCAGCAACATCACTCCACAGATTTGATAACAAAGACTTGGAGTGGCATACAGGACTTGCCTGAAGAGCTACTAAAAAAATAAACGGGAGGCGGCAGGGGAGTTAGGAGAGTTCACTCCTTCTAATACGAACATACATGGATTTAAGCAGGGACATTGGGCTAATCATACTGGGGACTGGTTTGAAAGCCTTGTTTCCAGCAGTTCCTTCCAGTTGGAAAGATTTTTTCTGGCGAAAGGAGTAGATAAGTGTGGGGGAAGTTTGACGAGGGAAATATGCAACCAATCAATGTGATTGATAAAGCATAGTTCCATTTATTGAAAGCACCATCTATATTTATAATCCAAAATACAATGACTAAGCATATTTGGCATAATTTCATTGGTTTGAGATACATCGCCTCTCCTACTATTGCAAGACTGACATGACCACCCCTTCCACTTTTTCAGCTATGTCGGTGTATGTGCTTTTTAGCAGCAAACCTACTGCATCTATCCTCTATATAGCAACAGACTAACCATCTCTTCCTTCTCACACATTCTCTAGCTGCAGTAGTATCAATTTTATGAATAGGCTGCTATAGCCTGACCTTGCTAATACGTGCAGTTTAGCAGCTAGATTCTTGACCTGAATCCTCAGACAAGCCATTTTCATGGCCTGCTAATAGGGCCTCAGCTGAGCCATGTCCATTACTTGCCAACCAAGCATCAACATCTAGATATATTAAGTTGTTAATTTGGGCTGTCCTGCTTTTGTTGGATGTTACAATTATATAATCGAGCAATCTGTGTCCCTATTGTCTGTGGTCCATTTTGAGCTTTATTATTTTGCTCCTACAAACATTGCTTATTTTACAGTACTGTATAATTCTTACATGAATTACATTATATTCATATATTGCAAGATCACTATGTAAAAATCCCTTTCTTGCTAAATAGGTTTCTCATAACATTATTGAGGACCATATCAACTTATGGGGCACACTTTAAGCATTATAACAGTTCAAACAAAAGCTATCTTCATCTTTGAAAACAGAGGTCTTCTTCTCTTTGCTGGGGGGCAGCAGGGATCTTCATCTCTCCTCTTTATTCAAACTTAAGGGATCACAACTGTTTCAACATCTGCTCATTTCAGCACAAATGCCTCTGCTCATATCTACAATTAAACCTGTAATCTCTATGTGCTATAGGGAAACGAGTCTCTTCTCCATAGCTTAAAAAGAGAAATTTCAGTCCATGACTCTCCTCTTTCCCTCATCTGGGGCCTGACTCTTCCTTTTGTCTGACCTCGGTGTTTTCATATTGTTTCTGTGCATATCTTCATCTTGGTCCTGTTCTTTCACTCAGGACAAAGAACAAAGTGTCTGCAAGTCTCATTCTGGGCAATGACAGAGTTAATATCTCGCTCAGGCAGTGGCTGGAGCAGTTGGGATGGAGCATTTCAGACCAGCTGAAACTGGGATGGGATCGTAAGGGCCCAGCCAGAGATCGGTGGTGGTTGTTCTGGCTGCATGGCTGTTTTCTGGTGTTTGCTGCATTCAATTCCAGCTGCGGGCGGGTGGGTTTCCCTTCCCCTGCCCAGCAGTGAAGGGTGAGTCCCTTGCCAGGACGGGCCCAGCTGTGTCTGCCCCAGGCTGCGCTGCCCAGGAGGGCCCGGCCGCCCGGAGCCGCTCTCCCGGTGGGAAAAAGGCCCCGCGGATCAGGGCAGGGCAGGGTTTGAATGTCTGCTGGATGTTCTGCTGAGCCGCGGGCTCCCAGGCTGTGCCAGGGGGGAATCCAAGATCTTGGCAGCCGTGTGGGCCTCCCCTCCCCATTTCTTTTGGGGCCCCTGCTGAAAACGGGGCCCAGAGTCAGAGCCCAGCCCTGGCCCAGGCCCGGCCAGGCCTGTGGGCTGTGTGGAGGGGCCTGGCTGGTGTTACCTGTACTGAGGCCAGAAGCAAAAGAGAACTTTCTCAGCATTTATTCACCTTTACATGTGTGTTTCACAAAGAACCTTTCTCATTGGTGTAATGTGGGAATCCTTAAAATCAGAAGGTTGTGGGAAAGCTGCAATAAAGCAGGCCTCAGAGACAACAGAACTGCAATTAGAACTGAGCAGAAAGCATAAGGCATGTCAGCAGAAAAGTTATATGACTTGTAGAAAGCAAGGACAAATAGAGCAATGGTCTATGTATTAACACTTGGCTAGAATATCTCTCTAAGCTGCAGAAAAGTATATCTAGCAAGATATTAGGAAGGTCTAAGCTTAATAATGGAGCTCTGTGCATTGTATTTTAAGGCTTACGAGCAGATATTGTATTCAAAATAAGCAAGTATTATTTTAACCAAAGGTACATGCACTTATAGTGGTTGGATGAAACTATTGTCATCATGCTTTTACTTTTGTGATTGGTCAAAAAACTTTCAAAATGCGTTGTAACATCACTATTTTTTGGCTGTTGCTGAGAGCGTGAGCTGCTGGCATCTTCCTGCTGTTCCAACCTTGTAATGACACTGATGTTTGGGAAGAAAGAAAAAATAATAAAGCAGCTTGAGAAACGTTCCACAGCAGTCCCATCCCATTGGTGATTCTGTGCATAAACCCCTGGCCTGTGTTAGTGTAACAGTGTTTCAATATTAAAAATCAGACACCAATTGGTCCTTGTCAGGCCCATGGAAGGCTGCGCAGGTCCTGGCTGAGAAAATTTTCAGGGAATCTTTACAAACCATCACAGCAGCCTAGAAGTAACAGGGTCCCTGTGTGAGATATGGTCTGATGGATTTGAACACATAGAATAGATCCCAGCCAATGCATTGAACCCTAAGGGCAGACGCATCATTGGCCAGGGAAATGGGTGTGTTAAGACCCCAACCAATCACATGTGTTTATCTGGGACATTCAAACCCTCGATTAAGAAGAGTCCCAAACAATAAAGAAAGCTTTTGTCATATGGATCACTGAGGGTTTGTGTGATCTCTGTCTCCCACCACAACCTGAATTGATGTAATAGGTGTGGTCAGTTGGAGTGCTCAGTTAGGTGGTCAGTGGGATGTGGTCAGTGAGGGTGGTCAGTGGGAATGTGGTCAGTGGTTTGGTCACTGGGGTGTTGTCTGTGGGTTTGGTCAGTGAGTGATGTCAGTGGGCCATGGTCATTGCAGTGGTCAGTGAGGTGTGATTGGTGGGTGTTGCCAGTAAGTGTGGTCATTAAGGAGGGGAGTGAAGTGCGGTCAGTGGTTGTGCTCATTGGAATGGGAAGTGAGTATGGCCAATAAGTGTGGTCAGTATAAGTGGCTGGTGAGGTGTGGCCAGTGGGTGTGGTCATCAGGTGTGGTTAGTGGTTGTAGTCAATGGGGGTGTGGTCAGTTGGGTGGTCATTGGGGTGTGGTCAGCGGATGGGCTGAGTGGATGTGTTCAGTGGGTGTGCTCAGTGGAGGTATGGTCATTTGGGTGCTAAGTGGGATGTACTCAGTGGTTGTGGTAAGTGGGGTGTGAGCATTTTGGCAATGGGTGCAGCCAGTCTGTGTGGTCAGTGGTTTATGGCCAGTGGTTGTGGTCAGCGGTGGTGAGGTCAGTTGGGTTCTCAGTGGGTGTGGTCAGTGGGTGTTGTCATTGGGTGTGGGCAGTGGGATGTGATCAGTAGCTATGGTCAGTGGATGTGGTCAGTTGGGAGGTCGGTGGGGCTTGGTAACTGGGTGTGGTCAGTTGGGTAGTCAGTTGGTGTGGCCGTGGGTAGTGGTCAATCGGTGCAGTCAGTGGCAGTGATCAGTGGGGTGTAATCAAAGGGTGTGGTCATTAAGGGTAGCCTGCAGGGTAGTCAGTGGTTGTGGTCAGTGGCAGAGTGATCAAAAGATGTTGTCAGTGGGGGTGGTCAGTGGGAGGTGGACAGTGGTGTGTGGGACAAGGGTATGGTCAGTGTTTGTGGTCAGTGGGTGTGGTCATTTCTCAGGACCATATGGTTGGGTCAGTGGGGTAGTCATTGTGTTTGGTCAGTGGGTACCATCAGTGGGAGTGGGCAGTGGGGTGTGGGCATTGGTGGCCTGGAAGTAGGTGTAGTCAATGAGGGTGGTCAGTGTTTGTGATCAGTGTGTGTGGTCATTGAGGTGGTCAGTGGATATGGTGAGCTGGTGTGGTCAGTGGATGTGACCAGTTTTTGCGGTTACTGGGGGTGGTCAGTGTTGTGTGGTCAGTGCATACAGTCAGTGGTCATGGTCATTGGGGTGGTCAGTGGATGTGGTCAATGGGTGTGGTCAGTCATTGTGTGGTTAGTTAGGTGGCCAGTGGATTGTGGTCAGTAGGAGTGGACTGTGGGTGTGGTCAGTGGGAGAATTCATTGGGGTGTGGCCAGTGCGTGTGGTCAATGGGCTGTGGGCATTGATGTCTTGCAATGGGTGTGTTCACTGGGTGTGGTCAGCAGTTGTGATCAGTGGGGGTGGTCAATGGTGTGGTCAGTGGCATGGTCAGTGGGTTTGATCAGTAGGAGGTGGTCAGTATTTGTTGTCAGTGGCAGAATGGTCAGTGGCGGTGTGGTCAGTTGGTATTTGGTGGATGTGGTCAGTGGGGTGTAGGCATTGGTGTCTTCATAGTGGGTGTGGTCAGAGCAGCGTGGTCACTGGTTGTGGTTAGTTAGGGTGAAGGGTGGGTGCAGTCAGTGGGTGTGGTCAGTGGTTGTGGTCAATGGGGTGTGGTCACTGGTTTTTGGGAAAGGGTGTGGACAGTGGTGTGTAGGCAGTGGGTGTGCTCAGTGGGCTGCAGTTATTGGGATGTGGTTAGCGGAGATGGTTTGTGAGTGTGGTCATAGAATGTGGTCAATTGGGTAACGGGTTTGGATTGTCAGTTGGGTGATCAGGGGATGTGGTCATTGGTGTGGTCAGTGAGTGTGAGCAGTGGGTGTGGTTGGTGGGTTTGGTCAGTGAGGGATGGTCACTTGGTGTGGTCTTTGTGGGCAGTGGAGGTGATCAGTGGGGCTGTGGTCAGTGGGTGAGGTCAGTGGGGGTGTGGTCACTTGGGTGGTCATTGCATTGTGGTCAGTGGGGTGACCATTGGGTGTGGTCAGTGGGGTGGCCAGTAGGTGTGATCAGTGTTTGGCGCCAGTGGGCAGTGGTCCTTGTGGTGGTCAGTGGGGTGTGATTAGTAGGTGTGGTGAGTGAGGTATGGTCTATTGAGTGGTCAGTGGGTGTGTTCAGTGGGATGTGGGCCTCGGTGTCTGGCCAGCAGGTGTGGTCAGTGATGGGGGTGATTGGGCACTGGAATGGGCTGCCCAGAGCGTTGGGTGAGTCACTGTACCTGGAGATGTTTCAGGATAGATCAGATGTGGCACTGAGTGCCATGGTCTGGGTGACAAGGTGCTGTTGGGTCACAGATTGGACTTGATGCTCTCCAAGGTCTTTTCCAGCCTGGGTGATTCTGTGATGATTGTAACACTTCAGGGCCATGGGGAAGCAAGAGGCCATTGTGACACTGCAGGGCCCCATGGAACCAAGGGGCCAGTGCTGCTCCTCAGGGACTCCTGGAATGAAGGAAACATGTCTGACACCATGATGCCCCTTGGGACAAAGAAGCCATTGTGATACTGTGGGACCAAGGATAGCATTGCTGCACTGTGAGACCTCATGGAACAAGGATCCATTGTGACACTGCAGGGCCTTGGGGGATCAAGGTGCCATTGTGACACCATGGGGCCCAAGGATCCAAGGAACTTTGTGACACAAAGGAGTCCCAGGGAACCAAAGGGACATTGTGACACAGGGAAGCCTCATGGAATCATGGAGACCACTGTGACACTGCAGGGCCTCATGGAACCGTGGAGACACCAGGTTGGCTGGGAGATTTCATCTGCTGCTAGGTAGGAGGGCTCTGAACAGAGACCTGGACAGGCTGGTTCCAGAGCCCTAATCCAACAAGGTGAAGTTTAACAAGGCCAAGTGCCAGGCCCTGTACTTTGGCCACAACAACCCCTGCAGTGCTACAGGCTGGGAACAGAGTGGCTGGTCAGTGACCAGGCAGAAAGAGACCTGGGGGCACTGATGGACAGCAGGCTGGACATAAGCCAGCAGTGTGCTCAGGAGGCAAAGAAGGCCAAAGGCTCCTGGCCTGGATCAAGAATGATGTGACCAGCAGAACCAGGGAAGTGATTCTTCCCCTGTACTCAGCACTGGTTGTTCATCACTGAGAGTGCTGTTTCCAGTTCTAGGCCCCCAATTAAGGAAGGACATGGAGGGGCTGGAGCATGTCCAGAGAAGGGCAACAAGGCTGGTGAGACGTCTGGAACACAAGTCCTGTGAGGAGTGGCTGAGAGAGCTGGGGTTGTTTATCTTGAAGAAGAGGAGGCTGATTGAGACAAGGTCGTGTCAGGGCACAGGTTGGACTTGATGATTTCCAAGGTCTTTTCCAGCCTGGCTGATTCTGTCATTCTCTGAATCCATCCACGGAGCAGTTGCAGGATAAGCCCTGGGCCTCCTCTTCAGAAGCTCCAGCAGACCAGGTCCCTCAGCTTCTCCACACAGCCCCAAAGCCCATCCTGTCAGTCCTGCAGAGCCTCTCCAGCCCCTCCTCACTGCCCAGAACAGGGAGCACCACACCCAGACGCAGCAGCCTAGATGTGCCCCCCTGGCCTGTGGTGCCTGTGGCAAAGGAGCAGCACGAGGCACTGCAGGACCCTGCAGACAATTCCTAAAGCACTTGTAGGATGATCCTCCTTCCACGGGACATTGTCCTGGCTCCAGCTCAGGAACTGAAATGGGGAGTGGGGCCAGAGAAGAAAGGGCAAACAGGATTGGGCTTTTCATAGGGGAGGGACAGGGTCAGGCAATAGGAAGAAATTGGTACCACAAAGAGAAAAAAAGGAAAAGGTGAAGCAAAGGAAATGCTCAGGGCAGGTTGGGTGTGGCTGCCAGGCAGCCCTGGCTCTGAGCAACCATGTCTGCAGTGGGGCAGGAGATTCACAGCTCATGAGAACAAACTTTGTGGCTGACTGTAGAGGCCACAATAAACCTGAGTGGTTTCCCTAGTGTCCCCCAGCCCTTGCTGGCCCCAGGGGTTGATGGCATTTGTGCTCACTCAGCTCCATCTCCCCACAGCAGCACCATGGGGGTGCTGACGCCTGCTCTGTGCAGTGCAAACAGGGGCTCCTGAGCCAGTGCTGCCGTGTCTGTGCCTGCAAGGATGCGGCACCTGTGTGAGCTGGGGGAGAGGCCAGGGCTGCAGAGGGGGGATGTTGTTGGCAGGTGCATGAGGACGCTCTGGGACGCTGCCCTGGGCTGTCCAGCACAGTGGGGATGGATCAGCCCCTGCTCTGCTGCTCCTTGCCAGGGTCTCCCTCTTTCAGGGACCTTGCAGAGCACCAGCCATGCTGTTTGCCCGCAGCCTGCCCATGGCCAGCCTGAGGCTGCTCACGGGGGTTTTCTCTGCTCAGCATTGGCCTGGCCAAGTGTTGTGGAGAGAGCCTGGCCAAGGAGCCTGGAGCCCCCAGGCCCTGCCCTGAGGCATCAGCACTGCCCCAGCACTGCCCATGGCCTGTCCCTGCTGCAGCCCTGGCACTGCCACCCCCAGGGCTGTGCCTGGCCCCGGGAGCACTCAGGCCCTGCAACAACATGAGGGGCAGGAGGGCCACGGGGCAGTGGCATGAGAGCAGCACTGGCAACACCAAGTGCTGCTGGGCACAGCTGCTGTGCCAGCACTGATCTGCCTCAGCTCTGCACACAGACATTGCTACTGCAACTCCAGAGAAGGGAACAGAAGGGGTATGTCTGGATTAATCTTTGCTAGCACATCTTTTTTTTTCATTGAAAGTCTCTGAGAGCACAGTTCCTTATTGAAACAGTCTGTGGATCTCAGTTTATTTGAAGTGAAACAGAAAGAGAAATGGCACAAAAAATGACCTTTATTTGTGGACAATATTTAAAAACTAAAATGACAAAAAAAAAAAAAAAAAAAAAAAAAAAAAAAAAAAAAGAGCCTGAATCCAACCATTAAAGTGCTATCACAATTTACTTTTTTGCAAGTGATTTTCAGAATTTGGCAACCAAGTTAATGCTTCTGAAATTGTTTCATGATCAGTCTACACACTGCAGCCTTGAGCTCCTGGTTCCTCAGGCTGTAAATGAGGGGGTTCAGGGCTGGAGGCACCACCGAGTACAGAACTGACAGTGCCAGATCCAGTGAGGGGGAGGAGATGGAGGAGGGCTTCAGGTGTGCAAATGTGCCAGTGCTGAGGAACAGGGAGACCACGGCCAGGTGAGGGAGGCAGGTGGAAAAGGCTTTGTGCCGTCCCTGCTCAGAGGGGATCCTCAGCACAGCCCTGAAGATCTGCACATAGGAGAAAACAATGAACATAAAACAACCAAATGATAAACAGGCACTAACAGCAAGAAGCCCAAGTTCCCTGAAGTGGGAGTGTGCACAGGAGAGCTTGAGGATGTGTGGGATTTCACAGAAGAACTGGCCCAGGGCATTGCCATGGCACAGGGGCAGGGAAAATGTATTGGCTGTGTGCAGCAAAGCGTTGAGAAAGCCACTGGCCCAGGCAGCTGCTGCCATGTGGGCACAAGCTCTGCTGCCCAGGAGGGTCCCGTAGTGCAGGGGTTTGCAGATGGACACGTAGCGGTCGTAGCACATGATGGTCAGGAGGAAATACTCTGCTGAGATAAAGAACAGAAAGAAAAAGATTTGTGCAGCACATCCTTTATAGGAGATGTTCCTGGTGTCCCAGAGGGAATTGTGCATGGCTTTGGGCACAGTGGTGCAGATGCAGCCCAGGTCAGTGAGGGCCAGGTTGAGCAGGAAGAAGAACATGGGGGTGTGCAGGTGGTGGCCGCAGGCTACGGCGCTGATGATGAGGCCGTTGCCCAGGAGGGCAGCCAGGGAGATGCCCAGGAAGAGGCAGAAGTGCAGGAGCTGCAGCTGCCGCGTGTCTGCCAGTGCCAGCAGGAGGAAGTGGCTGATGGAGCTGCTGTTGGACATTTGTTGTGTCTTGCCATAATGATCTGTAAGAAAAGCAATAATGGAATAGTTTGGTTTGTAGGGGCCTTTAAATATCCCAGCCCAGCTTGGGACACCTTTCCCCCCACTGCCTGCCCAGGTCTCTGCTGCCTGGAGCTGTCCCTGCCAGCAGCTGCTTCCCTGTGCCCAGGGCTTGTCCCTACTAGTGCTGCCAGAACCCAGCCCAGCCCTGGGGGCTCAGCTCTGCCCTGCGGACCCCTCCCAGCACAGGGCACTGCCCAGGGTCATCTCTGCCCTTGCAGTCTCTATTGACAACATCACAGCAGCCCTGAGGTTGCTGGAAAAGACACACTGATGCTGCCTATAAGGGACCCTGTGATGATATCTCTCACTGACTACTTTATTGAGATTTGAGAGAATTTTTAAAAATTTTTCTCCTTCTGAACTGAGAGATGAATATCAGTGTGCAATTTCCCATCCAGGCAACCGAGAGCAGTAGATGAAATACCAGGATTTTCACTTTTATGCAGCCCCTGATTTGTGGTTCTCCCTGTATAGTCTACTTAAAAATATTCTGCAGTTAAATGTCATGCTGGGAGCAGTCTTGAACAATGCAGCATCCTCACCACACAAGGAGAACACTTTCAAGCCATACGAGCTCTTTCCTTCCACCCAGACCTTGTCCCCCAGTGCTGGGGCAGCTCCCAGGGCTGGCTGAGAGCTGTCCCCAGCTGGCAGCAGAGTCCCTGTCCCAGCACAGTGCCCTGGGCTGCAGGACCCTGCTCTGCAGAACAGCTCTGGGCACCCCTGGCTGCTCTAGAAAAGAGAGAATCAGAGAATGCACTCACAGAGTCTGCAGACATTGGGATGTTCCAGCTTTAGGAGATCACTCCAGGAGCTGCAGCTGCATGACAATGCATCCAGAGGCTTCCTGTGTCAAGGGCTGTGTTTGATTCTGCCCCAGTCACTTCTGAGCATCTTCCCAGCCCTGACTGATTTAAACACTCTGTGCCTCTGTGCTGTACCCGGGGTGGCTGCACGCAGACCCCCAGCCCTGCTGGGCTGGGAAAAGAGCTGGTCATCTAGAGAAATGCGCTTTTGAAGCTTTTCTTAATAGCTAGGATGGCCCTCTGTGCCAGGAGCCCAACCCTGCTGAGCAGCACAGCCAGAGTACAAGGACTTTTAATGACCCTATTGGGGTTTGTGCTGAAGTCCTGAACATCAATCCCTGAGAGGGATCTGGAGAAACCTCTCAAGAACTCCAAGTCAGAATCAAACTCCAAAGTTTCTTCAAGATTTAATGGGTCCCACTGAGGGACACAACTGAGAAAGTGTCCCCAAGCCACAATCAGAGCAGAGAACTGGAGGCAGAGATGACAGATGGGGACAAAGAGAAGCCAAGTCTTGGTGCCCTGGGGCACAGCAGGGTCTGTGCCACCAAGGGCTGGGAGGAGACACCTTGTCCTGGGCCACTGGGGCCTCCTGGCACAGCCCCAGCAAGGCTGGGCACTGTCACCCCTTGTGCTGCCCTCAGCATCCCCCCACATCCCAGTGGCCTCAAGGATCTGCTGGGACCAGTCCCTGGGGAGCCTTGGTCAGGAATTGCCCTGGGGGCTCCTTCATGCTCCCAGGGACAGCAAGTTTTTCAAAGGACTTTGGATTTTGCTTTTGCCTTGGAGTCTCTGAAAGCTTTGTGCAATCATGGCCTCCAATGATCTGCTTTAATTAGTCTCTTGAGATCCTTTCTCAGTAACAACACTCAGTGGGGCTCATTAATGCTTCAAGGTACTTCAGTTTTTTAGGGTACTTTCCTTTTTCCTTTCTTTGAGTCTCTGAAAAAATTTTGTGCAATTATGGCCTCCAATTCTCTCCTTCAAGGAGTTCATGAGGAGCCTGTGTTGGAGATGGACATCAGAGGGACCCATTAATGCTCTGGGATGCTTTGGGTTTTTCTTCTCACTTTGATTCCTGGAAAGGTTTGTGCAATCTCCTCTCAGGTGTGAGGTTCAACGTCTCAGCACCAAAGGCACCTCGAGGATCACTGATATCATGCAGTCCTGACAAAGCAAGCCCTGCCTTGATTTCCCTCTGGTCTGGTGCACGTCATTAGGGAGATTTCCTGATACTGTTATGAAGAAATATTTCAAAGAGCTTCTAAGAAATTTACAGTCCTGTTTTAAGGAGTATATTTTATTACTGTTCTCTTTAGAGCAGAGGTGATGCAGCATTCTGTGATTGGTATTGAGTCCATGTTCTCTCCTCAGGAGGTCTGTCCTGCTCAGAGAAGCTGTGTCTTGAGGTCTGACCCACTGTGGACAATCTTGCTCCACATTCCCCAACCCCATGTTGTCTGTCCTCATTCACCTGGGACCTGCTTTGCTGGATAACTGACTGCAATCAGGCCAAAAGACATTTTCTTGGTTGTTTTAAGTAATCCAAAACTTTTTAGTTTCCCCATCAAAAAGAGACACACTCCTCAGGTGTGTGCCAAGCCCAAGGTGCCACCAAGGAGGTTCCCCTTCTCCAAGGCAGAACCCTGCAAGGAATGTTTGAGACCTTTGCACTCCTTGGTTCCACAAGGCATTGCTGTGTCACCACGGACTCCTGGTTCCATGAGGTTCCGTACTTTCCCAATGGATATTTGGTTTCATGGGGCCTTACAGTGCCACAATGCTCTTTTTGGTTCCATGACACTTTAATATGTCAGGTGCACTTTTGGTTCCTTGACATTCAGTACTCTAAAAATGATCTCTGTAGTTTCAAAGTCTCACAATCGACCCTTGGTTCCATGAGGTTCCTCAGTATCAGAAAGGAATCCTTGGTTCCATGTGGTCCCACAGTGTCACCACAGTGTCTTCTTGGTTCCACAAGTCTGTGCAGCGTCACAATGCCCCGTAGGTTTCATGAGGCCCCACAATGTCACAGTGGACCCTTGGCTCCATGAGTTTCTTTAGTGTCACAATATTCTCCTTTGATCTACAGTGTCACAATAGTTCCTTGGTTTCACATGGCCCTGCTGTGTCACAATGAATTCTTGGTTCCATGTGGCCCCACAGTGTCACCTTTTTCCTCTGACAACCACCAGCAAACCGCACAGCCAGGGCCCCATGCCTGGGAAGAAGGAGGATGGGGGACATTTGGAGTGATGGTTTTTGTCTTCCTACATCACAGTGTCGTGGGGTGGGGCCCTGCTGTCCTGGAGATGGCTGAACAGCGGCCTGCCCATGGAAGGGGGAAGAGACAACAACCTCTGTCCATGGAACTACAACAGCAGAGAGGTCAGGCTGAGGGCTGGGTTTAAAAGACTGTCAGCAGCACAGGTAACCTCAGTCTGAGAGGAAAGATATGTGCTAATGTATTTACAAATCATTTGATGGGTGAAGGGATGGGTGTTAATGTCTTTGAAACAGATCATAAGGTTTCTCAGGTTTGTTACTGGGCCCAGACAGCTTAGCTCCTGAAACAGACAAGGATCTGCACAAGGCTGAACTTCTGAATTTTGGAGGCAAATGCCAGGTTCAAGGGGGGATATGGAACAGCAGGTCTGGGGAGTACCTTCCTATTACCTCAGCCAATGGGGAAAGGAAGAGGGCAACATGCTTCTGGGAGTTTAGGATAAAAGGAGGCTGCACCCTCTGAAACCTTAAGAGAGAAAAACCCCATGAGTGTGTGCCCCAATGAACTCTCTCCATTTATTCAAAAGAAGTTGAAGGACTCCTCTGTCTCATTTTTGGACATAAACTTCTGGCATTTCTGGATTTTCCTGACAGTGGCAACATGAAATCTCATGGAACCAAGTGTCCACAGTTCCATGGTGCAACCTCATAGTGCGCTGGAGACCACTGTGTCACAATGGGAGCACATGGAACAAAGGCTCCATATTGACACTGCAGGGCCTCATGGAATGCAAGAGGTCATCCTGATGGAATGGAAACTCATGGAGCCAAGTGTCCACTCTTTTACAACAGGTCCTCATGGAATCCAAGAGACCATTGGGGTGCACTAGAAATACATGGAACGTATTGTGACAAAGCTGGGCCTGATGCAACCAAGGAGACCATTGTGATGCAATGAAACCTCAAGGAACCAAGAGTCAATTGTCAACACATCAGGCTCTCATAAAACTAAAGAGAACATTGTGACACAATGGATTCTCATGGAACTGAAGCCCCATTGTGAGAAAACATGGCCTGATGGAAACCTGGTGCCACTGGGACATCTCCAGCCTTGGAGGAAGCAAGTGTCCAGTGTGACACAGCACAGCCTCATGAATCACAGCAGAGCACAGTGACTCCATGGGATCTTGGGGAACCAAGTGTCAGCTGTAAACACAGCAGAGACTCATGGAACCCAGGAGGTCATTGTGTTTCCACACTGTCACAATGAGCCTTCTTTCTGTGAGAATCCATTTCCCCACAATGTTCTCCTGGGTTCCAAGCTGTGCCTCAATGGCCCCTTGCTTCCACAAGCCATGGCACAGTCCCACTTGTCCCTGGGTTCCATGAGGCCATGCCATGTTCACAACTGACACTTGCTTCCATGAGATTCCATTGTGTCACAATGGTCCCCATGTTTCCATGAGGCTGTGCTGTGTCACAATGGACACTGGATTCCACAAAACCTGGCAATGTCCCAGTGGCACCTGTGTCCCATGAGGACCCACTTGGTCAAAGTAGAGCCTTGGATCTGTGAGATTCCAGGTTGTCCCAATGGTCTGCTGAGTTCCATGAGGCTGTGCTGTGTCACAATACACACTGAGTTCCACATGCCCTGGCAATGTCCAAGTGGCACCTGTGTGTCATGAGGCCCCATTTGGTCAAAGTGGATCCTTGGGTTGATGTGGATGAGGCCCAATAGTGATGCAGAGTCCTCAGGCAGGTGCAAAGGTGAATACTTTATTGCAAAAACAAGGCCTTTTAAAGCAATGAGACCATTATCAGTTGCACTGTTTTAAAACATAACAAACATACTTGCTTACCTTCTGTCCATCTGTAATTAAAGCTCCCTCAATTGTCATCTCACCTCTTGCTGCTTCTTTTGCCTCTCTGTCTGCCCACTCATTTCCTTCCTGCAATTCCAAGCTCACCTTCTGATGTGCCTTAATGTGCATAATTGGTACCTGCCCAGGTAGCTGAACTGCTTCCAGCAGCTGCAATATTTTCTGCACATTTGATTTTTCTCCCTTGTGAGTTTAACAGTCTGCTTTCTATCCAGATGTCTCCATACGCATGTACAACTCAAATGCATACCTTGACTCTGTATAAATATTAATTTTCATTTCTTTATGATTTCTTAGATGTGGGTTAGAGGGATTATCTCAGCTTTTTGTTCAGAGGTATCTATTGACAAGGGTCCAGACTCCATTACCTCTTTGCAGGTGCTAACTGCATACCCAGCATGTCGCTTTCCACTGACGACATCGCTGCTTCCATCAGTGAACCAGATTCTGTGTGATCCAAAGGAGTGTCCTTCAGATCAGGGAGGATGGAGTAGGAGGCTTCAACAGTCTCCAAGCAGCCTTGGTGTACTGGTTCCTCTTGATTTCCACTAAGGAAAGAAGCTGGGTTGATAATGTTAATTCTAACTACCTCTATATTGTCTTGTTCCACCATGATGGCTTGGCATTTCAGGAAACTTTGTGGGGAGAGCCAGTGCCCTATCTTTACTTCTAGGACCACAGACACTGTGTGAGACACCAGTACAGTCATTTTCTGGCCCAAGGTGAATTTGTGTACATCTTGAATATTCAGCACCTCTGCTGCAAGGGCTCTGAGCCATCCCGGCCATCCCTTGGTTGTTGTGTCCAGTTGCTTGGATAATTAAGCAGCTGCTCTCTGGTATAGACTCAGGTCCTGGGCCAGTATCCCCAGGGCAATTCCCTGCTTTTCACAGGAAACCACAAAGAATGGTTTGCTTATGCCTGGGAGTCTGAGAGCTGCAGCTGACATTACAGCATTCTTCAGCTGGTGAAAGGCCCACTTGGCCTCTTTTGTCCACTGGAGGCCTCTGTTCCCATTTGCAATGAGCACATACAGAAGTTTTACAAGCAACCCATAGCTGTGTATCCACAGCCTACACCACCCTGTCATTCCTAAGAATATCCACAGTTCCTTTGCTGTCTGAGGTTTTGGGGTTTGACATATTGCTTCCTTGTGATCTTGACCTAGAGTCCGTTGTCCCACACGAATTCCATAACCCAGATAAATTATCTTTTGCTTCACTACCTGGGCCTTTTTCTTTGATGTCCTGTATCCCTGAAGTCCTAGAAAGTTTAGGAGGCTTACTGTCCAGGCTACACATGCCTCTTTCATCTGGGTGGGTATGAGGATATTGTCCATGTACTTCAGTAACTTTCCTCCTTCTGGGGAAGCCTCCCAGGATTCCAGATCTTTGGCAAGTTGTTCCCCAAACAGCGTAGGAGAGTTTTTAAATCCCAGAGGCAACACCATCCATGTGAGCTGGGATCTGTGCCCACTTTAGAATTTTCCCGTTCAAATGCAAAATTTTTCTGGCTGTCTTCATGGAGAGGGAAGCAAAAGAAGGTATTTTTCAAGTCTAAAACAGTAAACCAAGTTAGGTCTGGTGTTAGGCACATTAGCCAAATGTATGGGTTTTCTGCCATGGGATAGAGATCTTCAGTTATTTTGTTAACAGCACTTAGATTCTGTACTATCCCATTTGACTCATCTGGTTTTTGGACTGGTAAAATGGAAGTGTTGAATTCAGATGGGAACTCCTTTAACAACCTGAATTGCAAGAAGTTTTCAACTATTGGACTAATTCCTTCCCTATCTTCCTTTTTCAAGGGGTACTGTTTAATTCTAACTGGTTGTTTTTCTTCCTTCAGTTTAATTACCATAAGAGGTGAATTTTTCAACCTCCCTGGTACACTGAAGGTCCACACTCCTGGAACCACTTGATTTATTATTTCTTCACTAATTCCTCCCTCCATATGAGCATATGTTAACATTAAAATTAATGCCTCTATGTTCATCATTTACCACCAGAATAACCTCCATATTTTAAAATTTAATGGTTACTTGCAATTGTTCTAACAAGTGTCTCCCCAAAAGGTGTCTCAGAAAACTGGGCAGATAGAGAAATTTATGAATACCCCATTGCTTTCCAAGCCTATATTTTATTGGTTTGCAAAAATATGCTTTTTCAAGTTGGCCAATTGCTCCTATTACTGTAACATAATCCTTCCTAAACAGGTGCCAGAGTCCTATTCAGAGCTGAATACATTGCCCCCGTGTCAACCAAAAATTCCCTTTTTCCCCCAGCTTCAATTTTATAACCAGTGGATCTCCTGGGGTGAGAGATACCGGTCCTCGTTTTTTCCATGTGCAATTATTTTTCTCTATTTCTGAGGGCATTTTCTTCAACGTCTTCATTCTGGGCATTCATTTTTCCTGTGACCATATTTCTTACAGATCACACACTCTGCCCAGCCGTGATGGGCTAGGTGATCCCTGTCCACATTTTCCTCTCTCTCCCTTAGAACAGCTACCAACCCCCTCTTTCCTTCTTCCTGGTTACTAAAGACTCTCCTCGTCTCATCCATCAGAGTCTCTAAGTTCCTCCCTTCCTTTTTTATTCCCTTCCCCCATATCTTTTGAAGTTTATGGCTTATGTCACTTGTAGATTGCCCCAAGAATAAATTGACTAGCTGCTGTATCCCTACTTCAGACCCAGGGTCCAGTGGTATGTGGGGCGCATTGCATCCCTTGATCGATTGAAGAATTCCAATGGTGACTCAGAGGGCCTCAGCTTGATTGTATATAAAGCTGACCAATTCATAATTTTGGGAATGGCCCTTTCCATCCCCTTTGCAAACTGCTCCTGATAGCTTTCCAACTCTCTCAATTCATTTGATGTGTTTGGGTCCCACTGCGGATTTTGGAATGGGAAATAATCTTTTACATCCAATTGTTGGGTTTTGTAATAATCTTCTGCTAGATCCCCTGCTGTTTTTATAATTGATTGTTTTTCTGTCTCCGTCACTGCATCCAATAACAATCGCATATCGTGCCAATCTGGATTGTGTTGTTTTATTATATATTGCAGACATTTAGCAGTGTTAACTGGATTGCTGTGGTAATTTTTAGCAACTTTTTCCCATGCCTCCAAGCCAATTGTGGAGAAGGGAACTTTAACCAATACCATTTCTCCCTCTGGTCCCACTGCCTCTTTTACAGGTGCCTGTAATATCTGTGTCTGTTGTCTAGTCTGGTGCATGATCAGAGGGAGATCTGCATCCTCTGAGTCTGCATCCTCATCCTCATCCCTTTCCTGTTTTACATGGGGAGGCTTGAGCAAATTTTCCACCAGACCTTGTTCCTGGGCTACAATCTGGTAAACTGTAACTGATTTTGTACATCTTTGTCCTATGCTGCACATTGAACAACACCACTTAAGCTTTCCTCTCTTATTCTCCTTCTCCTAGGGCCAATACTAGAGGGTCAGATGGAGCCCTGATCCCACAGTCCCTCTGCCATTCAGGGTCATCTCAAAGGGAGAAAAGTGTATCGGCACATGATAGCTCTCCCACTTCTCTCCTAAGAAATAGCAAGAGCTGAAATAGTGTGTTACAATCCAAAGTTCCACTAGGTGGCCACTTCGCTCCATTGTCCAATTTATATAAAGGGGCGCGAGTCCTTGCAGAATCTAATAAGGTCTCTCTGTTTTTTGAATCCCCTTGCCCAGCAACGTCTTTCCAATGTGCAATAATACAGCCTAGAGGACTGGCTTTAGGGATCCCCTACTTTGTTCAGTTCCCATTACCTCTTCCTTCTTGTCCTGTCCCATTTCCACCCAAATCTCTCTTTGCAATCTCTCACAGTTCTTTCCCAATCTTCCTCCCCCACACACGCCCAGGTTGCAGAGATTGAATGTGATTTTCCACACACAAACTTTAGGATCTTAGGTTCAAAATCAGCTTGGTTAGGATGCCTCCATTTACACTGAGGGCATAGAGCTTGCCATCTATCAGAGGAACAATACCAACGTTTTTCACAAGTCCTACACTGTAACAGTAACCACGTGGGGTGCCAAACTCTAGAAGTCCCAAAATGCCCCATAACACCAGCAAAAACAAGCTATTATACTTTTGTCTTGAATGTCCAGATCCTCTTGTGCAGGGTCTTCCCAATCCAAAGCTACCAACCTCCCTGTTCAAGTTCTATATATTCCTTCCAGGTAAAATTGATAATTTCCTCTTTCTATACAATAGTTCACTGGATTCAGAAATTCCCAAGGATCCTGCCCAAACCAGTGAGGGAGGGGGATCCTTTCTATTCATCTAGCCACAATTCAAAATATGCTCAAACCACCACATTGTAATTCTGGCAGTCCACAAATATGAGCCCCTTGTCTCTTAAATTTCCGAGGGTCAAAGGCACAGCACTGCAGGTAGGAAGTTCCTTTAATTTCTCTTGCCAAGCTTACATTGTCCTTTCACCCTACAGTGATCCGGTTCCCCTCTGTATTCAAAACTCTCCTGGTTCACGCTGAAGCCACATGGAAAGAGCCTGCCTACACAGCTGGGCTCTTTCAGCTTGGGGTCAATCTTCAACAGCCACTTGTGAGCAAACTCAAACAAAGCAGCCAACAACACAGTCAGAGTAACAACACAGAACAAGATTACCAGTTTGCTGCAATTATAACTTTTGTCACAAATTGGCAGCATTACTCTAAAATACACAATGACCAGTAGTGGCAGGGGACCAGTTGAGCCAGAACACCAAGTGTTACAGGAAATACCATCCCCCACAAACAGGCATTCCCCCCACACAACCTGAATCCCAAAGCCAAAATCACTGCAGGAAAGGATATCTCTCTATTAAGGGACTGTGATGAATGTGATTTGTGCTAACTAAATTGTAATTATATTAGCAAAATTGTTGCTCATATCAATGGAAAATAATTGTTACAAAGCAAAAACGAAAAGGAACAAAGTAGATCCTCCAGATGTTCGGTGGCAATATTAGAAGCATGTAGGTTTAATAACAGCATCTAGAAATAAAAAGTTTAGACCTTGAAATGGGCCAAATTGGGATGATTCCAGGCATTGGGCACATGGATGTGGGAACATATGCTTAATTACATAACCCCAAGCTTAGTGTGCTTGCACTACCTGCAAGGTTAAACAGCAGACATGAGGAAGACTCAGAGACTTCACTGGAAATAAAGACCCCTGAAAGGATGAGAGACCCCTAACTACTAGTGGAGCATGAACAACATGACATAATGATGTCGATTTTGGGTATAGAAACTAGGAGGAGCTTTCCAGAACCTTCTGTATTAATATGTACTAACATACAGTATCTAAGTGAGATTTTTAGCTTGATTGCTTTGGTATGGGAGGAAGGGCTAACCCCTACCCATACCCCCAGTCAGTGTAACCCCAGTTGGTTTTGCTTATGCTTTATTTGAACCTCAATTATACTCAATTACTCACTACCAAATTTTGTATGTACTCAAATATATGTATTTAATATAGTTGGGTTGTATTCATTTAGTTACAATTGCTGCTCTTAAAAATTGCTGCTAAATTTAATCTTGTTGTTTGGTTAATTGGACAAATAGAACATTATTCACAATTTGGTGGTGAAACCTGGGAACTCAGTCCAAAAGAAGAGTAGCTAGTTTTAGGAAAGAGCTCCCCACCAGTTGTTAAGGTGGTCCCAAGACTAGACCAGGCTCTCTTGGAGAAGGAGTTCCAAATTCAAATAAAGCATAAGCAAAAGAAGCTAGCAAGAGGATGCACGCTAAAAGAAGGCTCCCGGAGAAGCGTCAGCAAAAGGTAAAGTGCCCATAAAATGCCTTGTGCACAAAAACCGTGGGAAAACAGACTGTGTTAAGTACCACGGGGTTGGGTAAAGCAGGGGTGACTGTGTGCTTGTGTGTGTGAGGGAGGAATATTTGAGATGGTTGGATAGCTGAAGCCAGTGGGGGCCTCCCAGTACCGTGTTTTCAGTTCTCTGTGAGGAGGCTGGCCAGGAAAAAAGGGAAGCAAAAGGGAAGAACAAGTGAAGACCCCGGGAGGGACTGGGAGGGAAGGTCCCAGCCCAAGAACTCACAGAGAAAGTCTTTAAGGAGAAGAGAGCTGGCTGACACTCAAAGAGATGATTTTCGAGGGAAATGACTAAGTTCAGTTAAATTATCTTCTAGAAGAAAAACAGATGGAAATTGTATGTGGTTAAAGGGTTTGAAGAAAGTGTCCGGAAAAGTTAGGGAAAACAGATTGAGAAGGGAAATTAGAGAATTAGGACAGAGACAAGTGGTTGGCAAAAGGTAAAATATTGTAAATATTTTATGTGTAAATATTGAATGAGAAAGTTGAACCACTAAACAAGTGAGGGAGAGCACGGGACACGAAGATATAAGGGATTTCTTGGTCTTTTGCCGCCAGAGACGGGTCAGAGAAAGAGTAAGACCTCTGGCCAAGGGGTTGTGAGTTATGACAAAAATTCACAAGAACCCAGTATGCCTGGGAACCAAGAGGAGGGTTCCCAGAAGGGGAGCACTATTCCTCAGGACAGTCCACTGGGGATCATGTTACAATACTGGGGTACAAGGGAATCCCAAAGAGGAAAAAGCAAGCAGAAAATTATCCATTATTGTATGTTGGAATAGACGAAGGAAAATATCTATGCAGATAATTTATATTGGGCAGAGTTTAAATAATTTGAAGATTAGATTTGTCAAGCTTTAAATCTATTTGTGAATTCAAAAGAACCTCCTAAGCAGGAGAAAAGTAAATATGCAGCCCTGTGGGTTCACCTGGGGAAGGGGTGTAATTGCAGCCTATTTTAAGAATCTTGTTTAGAATGGAAGAGAGATAAATGATTAAACAGTCAGAAATAGAGGTTTGGAATGGAGATAAGCAGGGGCCAGAACAGGGAGATCAGAAATGGCCTCTGGGAGATCCAAACTGGAATAATCAGGAGGTGGAACATGGGCAGAACAGGAAGGATTTCAGGTGGATGATCATCCAAGGAATTCAGGTGCCTAGCAGACAAAACATAGGGAAAGCTCTGAGTGAGCACCAAGAGAAGGACGAGTTCCAGACAGAATGGCTAGAGAGACTAAGAAAGGATTTGCAGTTATACTCGGGCATAGACCCTAATACAGCAGCAGGGCAGGTCCTTTTGAAAACACAATTCATAGCTAAGTCTTGATGGTATATCAGCAAGAAGCTGTAAAAACTGGAAGATTGGCAGGATAGGGGGCTTCAGGAGTTATGGGAAACACAAAAAGTGTATGTTAGAAGAGATAAGGACAAACAAAAACAAGAGCCGGGATTCTAGTAGCAGCAGTCAAGGAAACACAAGTAACCACAAACACAGCAAACTTTTCAGGTGTCTTGGGTTGCAGAAATACAAAACTCTGGATTCTATCACCATGTGTTGAAGCTGGGTAGGGTAGTGACCCTTATATCTGTGGCACATATTATTTGCTCATGGGCCATCTTTAAGACTAGGTGGGGCAATCATCTTTATCTTTTCCATAACCCATCCTCCCTCCAGGAAGATATCATCTGCTGCTGGGCCATCCAGTCCCACTGTATGACTGATAAAATTACATCATCCCATTGGAAGATGCTCCAGCCAAGGGAAGGAGCCAAGCCTTTCCTACCCTGATAAAAACTGAGATTTTGAACAACAAGGTACCTTCTTTCCACTGGATTCCAGTGGAAAGCCAGACCTTTCCACATCATCTCTGGACTTTCAGAGGAAAACTGCACTTTTTCTACAGGAGCACTGCTTCAGCTGAACCACATCTGTCACTCCAGGAGGGCTGCAGCCACCTTTTAATTGGACTGCTACCAACACTCTGACTGACGGGGTGTCAGGTTGTATTTTGACTCTGCCAGTGTTTTGGGATTGTTCTTTGTAATACTGTATTTCTATTTTAATTTTCCTAGCAAAGAACTTTTATTCCTAATTCCCATATCTTTGCTTGAAAGCTCCTTAATTTCAAAATTACAGTAATTTAGAGGGGGGGTTTACTATCTCCATTTCAAAGAGAAGCATCTGCCTTTCTGGCAGACGCCTGTCCTCCAAACCAGGATACAACAAACCCTTGGTTCCATGAGCTTCTCGAGCATCACCATGGTCTCCTGGGATCCGCATTGTCACAAAGGACAACTGGTTCCATGGGACCCTGCTGTGTCACAATAAACCCTTAGTGCTATGAAGTTCTGGAGTGTCACAATGATCTCCCTGGTTTAACAAGGCCTTGGAGTGTCACAATGGCCCCTTGGTTCCCTGAGTTTCCATAGTGTCACAATGGTCTTCTTGTTTCTGCAGTGTCATAATGGACCACCAGTTCAATAAGGTTCTTATGTCACTGGTCACTGGTCACTCCTTGGTTCCATGTGGCCCTGCTGTGTCACCACGGCCCCTTGGTTCCAGGAGTTTCTATAATGATTCCTTTGTTCCAATGAGGCACTGCAATGTCACACTGGACCCTGGGTTCCATGAAGTTCCCCTTGGATCCATGAGGTCCCACAGTGTCACCATGGTCTCCTTGGATCTGCATTGTCACAATGGACCATTGGTTCCCTGTGGCATTGCTGTGTCACGATGGTCTCCTTGATTCCATAATTTTCCTCAGTGTCACAATGGAGCCTTGTTTCTGTGAGGCTCTGAACTGTCACAATTGTCTCCTTTCCATGGAGACAATTGGTTCCATGAGGATACAAAAGCTTTGCACAGACATTGAGCAACAACTTCTCAACACACCTGGGAAAAACTGTCTGCATTCAAGAGAGGGGTTCAAGGTGACAATGGCACCATCAATTTCCATCTGCAACAGAGATCCAGGGAAAGGATGGGGACAGAGAATTCAGTTGGAATACTCAGAGAATTCTGCTTACAGAGATAATTTCTGGTTATACTGTAGCTTGTAGAAAGGTGACATCATTCCAGGCAGCCTGTATTGAGCATTTGGCTCTTGAGTAGAGTTTGTTGTTTAGGCTTTTCCCTGGTCAGCTTCACACGCCCATCTCTCTGTCCCCCCAGCATTTCTCAGCCCAGCATTGCTGTGCCCTCCCTGGACTCCCTGCACCCAGCGCTGCCGGCTCCTGGCACACGGAGCCATGGCATGGCCCAGCCTCAGCTGGGACACCTCGGCCACCAACATTCTGCCCTGCCAGGGACTGTGCTGTTTCCTCACCTCCAGGCTGAACCTTCCAGGCTGTACTTTGGGGAGGTTTCCTTCTCTTCCTGCTCCCCAGGAAAGCTCTGTGTCCTGCTGTTCACAAAGAGAGAAGGGCTGGTGGGAGATGTGGTGGTCAGAATCTGTTTGGGGTACAGTGACCATAAAATTTTAGGTTTCCATGTTCTGTGGAAGAAAGAGAGGCATCAACAAAACTTCTACACTGGACTTAGAGTGCGCGGCCTTTGGCCTATTCAGGATGCAGATTTGGGCATAACTGAATCAGATACTGCTTTTGTGTAAGAGTCAGCCCAAAGTTTTCTCTGATCTGCCTCAAGACCATCATCAGAGACTGAGACCCCAGGATGCCACCCCTCCCTCTGGACCTGTGTGGGAGCCCAGGGCATACCCCTGAACATTCCAACAAACACACCCAAAATTCCTCAGTGATCCTCCAAATTCAGCCCAAAAGCTTCTGGGACAAGAAACGATACCTGGGACATCCCAAAATCACCCCAAAAATCTCAAAAAAAAATCACTCAGGGACCCCCCCAAAAATCCCTCAAAAACCTCAATAAAATCACTCAGGGACCCCCCAAAACCCTCAATAAAATCCCTCAGAGACAACCCAAAATCACCCCAAAATCCTAAAAAAAAATCACTCAGGGACCCCGTCAAAAAAAACCAATTAAATCACTCAGGGACCCCCCAAAATCACCCCAAAAATCTCAATAAAATCACTCAGGGACCCCCCAAAAACCTCAATAAAATCACTCAGGGACACCCCAAAACCCTCAATAAAATCCCTCAGGGACCCCCCAAAATCACCACAAAAACCTCAATAAAATCACACAGGGACCGCCCAAAAACATCAATAAAATCACTCAGGGACCCCCCAAAATCACCCCAAAAACCTCAATAAAATCACTCAGGGACCCCCCCAAAAATCACCCCAAAAACCTCAATAAAATCACTCAGGGACACCCCAAAATCCCTCAATAAAATCCCTCAAGGACCCACCCAAAATCATCCCAAAAACCTCAAGAAAATTCCTCAAGGACCCCCCATAAAATCACTCCAAAAACCTCAATAAAATCCCTCAGGGACCCCCCAGAATCACCCCAAAATCGCTCAAAAACTTCAAGGAAATCCTTCAGGGATCCCCAAAATCCCTCAAATCTCACCCGGGATCAGTGAAATTCTCTCAATAAACAGCCCTGGCTGCCATTTTCCTTTCTTCTCCCCTCACGGTAGCCACGCTCTGATTGGCCCCGCGCCATGAGGCACCCGGCTCTCCCATTGGCTGAGCGTTTCCCGCTTTTTCTATACACCCCTCTGATTGGCCAGAGCTGGTTGCTGGTTGAGTTGCCGTGTGTTGATTGGCTGGCGGGAGGAAATGGGGCGGGATAAAGGGCGGGCTAGTATGAGGTGAGTGACATCGTGATTGGCCGAAAGTCCTCAAAGGAGGCGGGGCTACCGAGGTGATAAAAGGCTCCGCGAGGCGCCCTGGGGCTCAGTCCAGAGGTGGATGCGACTGAGTGTTGCGGCGTCAGGGCACCGTTTAAGACATTAATTCCTTAATTTAATTAATCCAATTGACTTAATTAATGATGGGATGTTCGCGGTGACCATTAAGGTGCCCAATTAAGGCGCTAATTGGTGCTCTGGCAGAAAATTCGAGGCTGCTTTGGGTTTTAAAGAGGGAAGCCCGGCGGGGAGGGTGGTTTAAAGCTGTTTTAAATGGAATTATTAATATATTTTCCAGATTTAATCCCTTAACTAACTTAATTAATTACTCGGTTAATTGGTTTCAATCACGCCGTTCTGCCACTTTTTTTTGAGGGTTTTCAAGTTTTGCTGGAACAGCGATTGTATAATTAAAATCGTGTTTTTTAAACCCATTTTTGCCTCAAATTTATCTGTGTTGTCTCTTAAATTAAATTTTGCTCCAGTTTAATATTTTTTATTAGCAATTTATTGCTTGAACTTTAATAGATGGTTTTCATGTTTAAAGCGCTAAACTCGATTTTTAACCTTTAAAAGTTTAAATTTAATTAAAGCTTATTGCTCTTCAATTCAACTATTTAATTAAATGCTTAATTAAATATTTAGTCAATTTTGGGGTGAAGTTTAGGAGCTTTTTGAGGCATTTTCTGGCCATTTTCCACGTTTTTGCCTTTAAATAATTTAAATACTGTGCTCATTGTGTCAAGTTTATGAATATTTAATTAAAATTAATGAATATTAATATTTAATAACATGTGTTCAGAATTAGCAAATATTATTTCAAATTTTCCGGGGGGTGTGGCCTTTTTTTAAGGTCAAAAATCCCTAGTTTTAACCATTAAATTAAATATATTTATAAAGTATTTATTTAATTTATTAAGTATTTATTTAAATTATTAAGTGTTTATTTATTGTTGCATTAAGTTTAAACGTCCATAAACAAATCAAATTGAATTTTAGGAGAATTTGGCTGCAAATTTCACTTTTTTTTTTTTTCCTTTAAATAATTTTTAAAATTGCCGTTCGATAATTAATATTTAAATGATTCATATTCCCATTTAATTGATTAATTAATTAATTAAAATATCCATTTTTTTACCACTTGCGAGCAGATTTTCACTTCATTTTCTTTTTTCCCAAACCGCCTCGTTTCTCAACCCCCTCCCCCCCCCGAATATTTCCAAATTAACAAAATTAATTCAAAACCTTTTGCAAATAATTAATTAATTCATTAATTAACAGGGACGAGTTTCCATCATGTTCAACTACCCCGAGGTGCTGCGGAGACACTCGGGCTGCTTCGGGACCATCTGGTGAGCAAAATTTGGGATTTTGGGGTTTTTTTGGGATTTGAGGGATTTTTTGGGGATTTTTTGGAGATTTTTGGGGGATTTTTTTTAAAGTTTTGGGGGATTTTTGGGGATTTTTTGAAAAATTGTTTGGGATTTTTTGGGAATTTTGAAGGATTTTTTTGGGATTATTTGAAAAATTTTGAGGGATTTTATGGGGGATTTTTTGGGGGATTTTTTGGGGATTTTTGGGGATTTTTTGGGGATTTTTTTGGGGGGGTTTTGGGGGGATTTTTTGGGGATATTTTTGGGGAGGATTTTGTGTCCGTTTCTTTGGATTTTGGTTGGTTTTATGTCATTTTTTAGCTCATTTTGGGTCATTTTTATGCGGATTTTGGGTCATTTAGGGTCAATTTTAGCTCATTTCGGGTGATTTTTCAGTGGATTTGGAGACGTTTTGGGGGTTTGGGGTAATTTTCTGTCAATTTTTGCTAATTTTGGGTCATTTTTATGCTGATTTTGGGTCATTTTGGGAGGATTTTGGTTCAATGTAATTTTTAGCTCATTTTGGGTCATTTTCGGTGGATTTTGGGGCATTTTATTTAAATTTTTAGCAGATTTTGGATCATTTTAATGCTGATTTTGGGTCATTTAAAATCAATTTTAGCTGATTTTAGGAGAATTTTGGGTGAATTTTGCATCATTTTTCTGTGGATTTTGAGTAATTTTGGGGGATTTTAGCTCATTTTTGGTGAATTTTGGGTAATTCCAAACAGATTCGAGGTGAAATTTGGGTCATTTCTGGCTGATTTTGGTCAATTTTGGGGTGATATTTGCAATGGGTTTGGGGGAAAATTTGGGGAATTTTTTTGGGAAATTATTTTGAATTTTGGGGGGATTTTTGAGGAAATTATATTGAATTTTGGGCGATTTATGGGGAAATTATTTTGAATTTTGGGTGAGATTTGAGGAAATTATTTTGAATTTTGGAGGGATTTTTGACGAAATTATTTTGAGTTTTGGGGGGATTTTTAAGGAAATTATTTTGAATTTTGGGGGGATTTTTTGGGAACATTATTTTGAATTTTGGGGCGATTTTTGGAGAGTTTCAGGGGGATCTGGAGGGATTTTTTGGGTGGATTTTGGGTGATTTTTGGGTTTTTTTCAGGCTTGCAGCCACCTGCCACTCGCGCCTCCTCCGCCGGGAGTACCTGGGGGTGGATGTGCCCAAAATCCCCCAAATTCACCCCAAAACCCCCAAATTCACCCCTAAATATCAAACCCCCACATTTACCCCCCCAAAACCCCACATTCTGCTCAAAAACCTGTAAAAAACCCCCAGATTCTCCATTTTTTATCCCATTTTCCCCATTTTTTTCCCAGTTCTTTTTTCCAAATTTTTCACCAATTTTATCCTTTTCCCTCCTTTTTCCTCTTTTTCTTTTTTCCACATTTTTTCCTCAACTTTATCCCATTTTCCCTAATTTTCCCCAGTTTTATCCCACTTTTTCTTAATTTTTTCCAATTTTTTTCCCAAATTTTCCCCCCAATTTCCCTCCATATTTTTCCCAATTTTCCCCAATTACATCCAAATTTCCTCAAATTTAATTCCAATTTTTTCCTAATTTTACCCCATTTTTTATGCAATTTCCCCCCATATTTTAATTCACTTTTACAAAAATCCCCAAATTTTTAAATCCCTCTTTTTCCCCAAATTCCCATTTTTTTAATCCTCCCCCTTTCCCCGCATTATTTTGCCCCCCTGTCAATCATGCCTTGGCCCCGCCCAGCGCCGCCTTGACCTCGTTCGCAATTGGCCAGAGCGGTTAGGAGGCTCCGCCCCCTCCTTCCGGGGCTCCGCCCCCTCGCTGCTCGCTCTATTTGGGCGCGATGCTGCAGCTCGGTCTCGCGAGAGTTTGCAGGAGGCAATGCCGGCACCTGCTCGGTAGGCGGCGCCACCCGCGGGATTATGCTAATGAAGGGGTGGGGTTATGCAAATGTGGGGTTCAGGCGCGGGTGATTTGGGGGTTTTTGGAGGGGAATTTTTGGGGGAATTTGGGGAATTTTTGGGGAAAGTTTTGGGGGGATTTTTGGGGGCAATTTTTGTGATGGATGTGGAATTTTGGGGAGAATTTGCAGATTTTTTAGGTCATTTCTGGGGTGGATTTTGGGGATGGATTTGGGATTTTGGGGATATTTGGAAGAATTTGGAGATTTTTTGGGACTTTTTTGGGATGGATTTGGGGGAATTTTTAGTGGAAATTTTGGAGAGATTTTGGGGGGATTTTTGGAGGGAATTTTATGTGTTTTGGGGAAATTTTGGGGTGGATTTAAGGAAATTTTGGGGGATTTTGTGGAGAATTTTTGGGATTTTGGTGGGAATTTTTGGAACAATTTTGGGGGAATTTTTGGGTAATTTTGGGGGATTTTTAGGTAATTTTGGGTGATTTTTGGGTAATTTTTTTGGAATTTTTGGAAATTTTGGGCTTTTTGAGGTTTTTTTAGTGGAATTTTGGGGTTTTTTGGGTGATTTTGAGGGATATTTGGGGAGATTTTTGAGGGGATTTTTTGGAAATTTTGGAGCATATTTTTAGGAGTTTTTGGGGTCTTGAAGAAAAAAAATTTTGGGCCAATTTTGGGGTGATTTTGAGGCAATTTTGGAGATTTTTTTGGAGGAACATTGGGATTTTGAGGGTTTTATTTAAGGGGGTTTTTGGGGAGATTTTTGAGTGAAATTATTGGAGTTTTATGGAATTTTTGGGTAATATTGGGGTTTTTTTTGAGGGAATTTTGGGGAATATTTTAAAGAATTTTTGGGGTCTTGAAGGTAAATTTTGGGGTGGATTTGGAGGAATTTTGGCAAGATTGTTGAATTATTTTGGGGGGACATTTGGGGAAATTTTGAAGAGTTTTTGGGGTGGGTTAAGAGTAATTTGGGGGAAATTTGGAGAGAATTTTTGGAGGATTTTGAGGAGGAAATTTGGGGAAATTTTGGGTGTTTCGGGGGGATTTTTGGTGAATTTTTGGGGCGATTTTTGGAGTGAATTTGGGATTTTGGGGGGAATTTTAGGTTTTTTGAGGGGATTTTTGGGCAATTTTGGGGAGATTTTTTGAGGGATTTTGGAAAAAAAAATGGGATCTTGAATGGAAATTTTAGTGGATTTGGGGCATTTTTGGACATTTTTGGGCCATTTTTGCCAGGATTTTGCATTTTTGAGACATTTTAGTGTTTCATGGTTGATTTTTGGGCGGATTTTGGGGCGGTTTTGGGTCATTTTTGCAGAATAAGTTTCAGTGATTTTGGAGAGGCTGAATCGGGTGCAGCGCCCCCTGCTGGACATCGATGTCACACCCCCCCCCCCCCAAGGATGTACCAAAAATTCACAAAATTCACCCCAAAAATCTCAAAAAAAAAATTCACCCAAAATTCACCCAAAATCCTCAAAAAAATCCCCCAAAAGTTCACCCAAAAATCCTTAAAGATCCCCTGGGTGGAGATGGAGAGGAATTAAAAATATCAAAAAAAATTCCCCAAAAATTCAGCAAAATTAATTTCCCAGAATCCTCCAAATTTTCCCCAAAAATCCCTTCAAGATCCACTTCAAACTTTCCCAAATCCCCCCCAAAAAATCCCCCAAAACATCCCAAAATTCACCCAAAATTCACTTTAAAATCCCCTGGGTGGAGATGGAAGGGAATTCATAAAAAATATAAAAAAACTCAAAAAATCCCCATAATTCAGCAAAATTAATTTCCCAAAATCCTCCAAATTTTCCCCAAAAATCCCTTCAAGATCCACTCCACACTTTCCAAAATCCCCCCAAAAAATCCCCTAAACTGCTTCAAATTCCCCCCAAAATTCCCCCAAATTTCCCCCAATTAATTTTATTTTTTTCCCATTTTTTTTCTCATTCTGGGGCTCTGCTGCTCCCAGATTCCAGAGTTTTGATGGAGGAGCTGGAGGCAGCTCCTGATCCCTTCTTTGGGATTATGGGGGTGGGGCTGCCCCAGGTGAGGAAGAAATTCTCCTTTTTTACCCCAAATTCTCCTTTATTAACAAAATTTCTCCTTTATTAACCCAAATTCTCCTTTATGAACTCAAATTCCCAATTTCCCCCTTATTTTTCCCCATATTTTTGCCATTTTCCTCATTTTTCCCAATTTTTCCCATTTTTCCCCCAATTTTATCCCAATTTTTTCCCAATTTTATCCCATTTTTTTCCAATTTTATCCCATTTTTTCCCCAATTTTTTCCCAATTTTATCCCATTTTTTCCCAATTTTATCCCATATTTCCCCATTTTTTCCTTAATTTTCTCCCAATTTTTCCCCAATTTTCTCCCAATTTTTCCCAATTTTATCCCATTTTTTCCCAATTTTATCCCATATTTCCCCATTTTTTCCCCAATTTTCTCCCATTTTTTCCCCATTTCCCCCCAATTTTATCTCATTTTTGTCCCATTTCTTATCCCATTTTTCCCAATTTTTGTGGTTTTTTCCCCATTTCCAGGTCGAGGAGTCGCTGCCACCCCCTGAGGAAATAGAGGTACCCCCAGGTGGGACCAAAATTTACCCCAAAATTTAGCCCAAAATTTACCCCAAAATTCCCCCAAAACTTCACCCAAAATCCACTCCAAAATTGCCCCAAAACTTCACCCAAAATCCCCAAAATTTACCCCAAAATTCCCCTAAAATTATCCCCAAATCCCCCAAATTTACCTGAAAAATGCCCCAAAATTATCCCAAAATTCCCCCAAGAATTATCCCAAAATCCCTCAAAATTTCACCCAAAATTCCCCAAAAATGCCCCCAAATTTCCTAAAATGTTTCAAATATTCCCCCAAAATTTCTCCCAAAATGCCCCAAATTTACCCCAAAATTCCCCTAAAATTCTCCCAAAATCCCCGAATTCCCCAGAGCGCCCCCTGGTGGCCACGCCCGAGTCCATCACCCTGCGGGAGGCGGAGCTGCCCCTCCCCCCCCCGGCCCTGCCCGAGGTGAGAAACCCCCAAAAATTTGGGGAAATTTTGGGGGTTTTTGGAATATTTTTAAGGTTTTTTTAGAAGGAATTTTGGTGGATTTTGGGAAAATTTTGAGGAATTTTGGGTGAATTTTGGGTCATTTTTGGGGACGATTTTTAAGAAAATTTGGGAAAATTTGGGGGACTTTTGGGTCATTTTTGGGGACAATTTTTAAGAAATTTTTAGAAAATTTGAGGAATTTAAGGAGAATTTTGGGAGAATTTTTAGGGAATTTTGGGGGCAATTTTCAGGAAATTTTGGAAAAATTTGAGGAATTTTGGGAGAATTTTTGGAGAACTTTGGGTCATTTTTAGGGAATTTTGGGGACAATTTGTAAGAAATTTGTGGGAAATTTGAGGGATTTTGGGAGAATTTTGGGAGAATTTTTAGGGAATTTTGGGGAATATTTTTAGAAAATTTTGGGAAAATTTGAGGGATTTTGGGAGAATTTTGGGTCATTTTTAGGAAATTTTGGGGAGAATTTTTAAGAAATTTTTGGGAAATTTGGGGGATTTTGGGAGAATTCTTGGGAGAATTTTGGGAGAATTTTTAGGGAATTTTGAGGACAATTTTTAACAAATTTTTGGGAAATTTTTGGGGATTTTGGGACTAATTTGGCTGAGTTTTTGGGACTATTATGGGATGTTTTTAGGATATTTTGGGTGAATTTTGGCTGATTTTGGGTCCCAGGTGGAGCTTCCTGAGGTGACCCCAGGGGAGCTCGAGCTGCTGCTGGAGCCTGAAGGTCAGAGGTCACACAGGGGTCACACAGGGGTCAAGGTTATTTTGGATAATTTTTGATTCTTTTTTTTTTATTCTGAGCCTTTTTTTTGTTCATTTTTTCTTATTTTAAGATAATTCTTTTTCAGTTTTTGGTCCTTTTTGGTCATTTTCAGGTAAATTTGGTCATTTTTTGGTCATTTTGAGTCATTTTGGATAATTTGGTTATTTTCTGGGTAATCTTTTGTTATTTTTAGACAATTTTGAGCCATTTTTGGTTTTTTTTTTGTTTAATTGTGTCATTTTTAATTTATTTTTATTCATTTGGGGTTTTTTGTAATTTTGGGCCATTTTGCATAATTTTGTGTCATTTTGGATAATTTTTAATTTTTTCTGGGTATTTTCTGAGGAATTTATTTTGTTATTTTTAGAAAATTTTGGGTCATTTTTGGGAGATTTTGGGCCATTTTGGGGGGGGTTTGGTTAATTTTGTGTCATTTTTAATTTATTTTCATTCATTTGGGGTTTTTTTTGAATTTTGGGTAATTTTTAATTTATTTTTCTTCATTTGGGGTTTTTTTGTAATTTTGGGCCATTTTTGTTTATTTTTTTTTAGTTAATTTTGTGTAATTTTTAATTTATTTTTATTCATTTTGGCATTTTTTCTAATTGGGTCGGTTTTGGGATATTTTGGGATTTTTTGGGGGGAGGGGGAAATTTTGGGGTTTTTTTGGGGTTATTTTTGGGGTTTTTTGGTTTGTTTTGTCACTTTTGTCTCCCCTCCCCCCAGTGGAAGCACCAGAGCTGGAGCTGCCCCTCCCCCAATGTGAGAAATTTGGGGGGATTTAGTTAAAAAAATGGAAAATTTGGGAAGTTTGGGAGAAGAATTGGATCAAAAATTGGGCGAATTGTGGGGAAAATTTGGGAATTTTGAGTGAAAAATGGGGCAAGGATTGGAAATTTTGGGAAAATGGGGAAAGAAATTGGAGGAAATTTGGTGAAAAATTGGGGGAAAAATGGGAAAATTTAGGGAAGAAATGAGTAAAATTTCATGTGGAAATGGAGAAAAATTTGGGGAAAAATTTGGGAAAATTGGGGAAAAATTTGGGAAAAATTTGGAAATTAAGAATTTGTTCTGCTCCTCTTCCTCCTGCAGGCCCCACCCCCCCGAGGCTCCGCCCCTCCTGCCTCTGCCCCGCCCCCTGCCCTCGCCCCACCCCCTCCCTGGCGGCGCCGGCCCCTCCCCCCCCGCTGGGACCCCCAGACCCAAATCCCGGCCCAGGAAATTCGGGAGGGGCTGAAGGAGCCTCAGAGGGACTGCAGGGCAAGGGTGAGTGACCTCTGACCCCTGAGTGACCCCCGAGTGACCCCTGAGTGACCTCTGACCCCTGAGTGACCTCCAGGGGCTGGTGGAGCTGCACCACAGATGCCGGCGCCCCCCAAGTGACCTGCTGGGCACAGCCTGCCATGGTGAGACCCCAAAATCCAACTCATAATCCCCAAAATCCATCCCATAAACTCCAAATCCACCCTGAGACCCCAAATCCATCCCATAAACACCAACATCCATCCCACAGACCCCAAATCCATCCCATAGACCCCAAAATCCATCCCTTAGACCCCAAATCCATCACATATACCCCAAACCTGCCCCACAGATCCCAAATCTGACCCATAGATCCTGATCCTTCCCCATTGACCCCATTCCTGTCCCACACATTGCCTGCCCCATAGATTGACCCCATTCCTGCCCCATAGATTGATCCCATTCCTGCCCCATAGATTCCCTGCCCCACAGATTGACCCCATTCCTACCCCATAGATTCCCTGCCCCACCCACTCTGACCCCATTTCCTGCACCACACATTCCCTGCCCCATAGATTGACCCCATTCCTGCCCCACACATTCCCTGCCCCATACATTGATCCCATTCCCTGCCCTACACATTCCCTGCCCCATAGACTGATCTCATTTCTGCCGCATAGATTTCCCTGTTCAATACATGGATCCCATTCCCTGCCCCGCACATTCCCTGCCCCATAGATTTTCCTACCCCATACATTCCCTGCCCCATAGATTCTGACCCCATTCCTGCCCCACAGATTCCCTGCCCCCCAGATCCATTTCCTGACCCTGTTCTTTGTTTCTCTCTCCCCCAGCTTCCCTCCCCTCTCAGCTGCTCCAGTTCTGGGGTCGCTGCTTCCGGCCCCTCCCCCACCCTCAGCCCCAGGAGCCGCCCCCGGAGCTGCCCAGCAAGGTGGAGGTGGGGCTGCCCCAAAAACCCCAAAATTCCTGACCCAGAAATCTCAAAATTCCCAAAATTCCTGACCCAGAAATCAAAAAAATTCCCAAAATTCCTGACCCAGAGATCCCAAAAATTCCAAAATTCCCAAAATTCCTGACCCAGAAAAAAATCCAAAATTCCCAAAATTCCTGACCTAGAAATCCCAAAAATTCCAATATTCCCAAAATTTCTTACCTAGAAATGTCTCAGTCTGGGGTTTCTCCTTTGCCCCGAGATCACCCCAGAGGGACACGAAGGTGGTCCAAACCCTGGTTTTTCTGAAGCAGCCAAAGACATTGCTGGAGACGGTTTTCTCTTGTTCCAAGGGTTGTTTATTGTTTCATATCTCAGGGACTTTTTGCCTGGCCAGCAGGGTCTGCTCAGCCTGGCATCCATGGTGGAATTTGCCTGGTGAGGGCAGGGTTTATCTTATATAGTTTGTACTACGTATTACATGTTTACAGTATTTTCCCAATACAATATAATTTTATTAAATGGTCCAACCCTGACCCCATCCAATCCAAGAGTGCCAACGTGTCACCCAACATGGATGACGTGGAGAAGAAGGAGGAAAAGGTGTCCACCCCCCAAATTCTCCATCTTGGCCACGTGTCCCTTATCATAAATGTTCCAAAAAACCTATTTATCTACGTTCTGAAGGTCTAATTTACACTTTACTAATTTTGGTAGCTTGTTTCCATTCTCTTTATGCTGACAACCTCCCCCAGGGGGTAGAATTCAGCACCTGTGACACCAGGGTCTCACTCAGAGGTCTTTGAGACCCTTGCCAGGGGGTTTTGAGACCCCCAAGGAGGCCAGGGGTATGCCCTGTGCTCCCACACAGGTCCAGAGGGAGGGGTGGCATCCTGGGGTCTCAGTCTCTGATGATGGTCTTGAGGCAGATCAGAGAAAACTTTGGACTGACTCTTACACAAAAGCAGTATCTGATTCAGTTATCCCCAAATCTGCATCCTGAATAGGCCAAAGGCCGTGCACTCTAAGTCCAGTGTAGAAGTTTTGTTGATGCCTCTCTTTCTTCCACAGAATATGGAAAAACCCAAAATTTTATGGTCACTGTACCCCAAATAGATTCTGACCACCACATCTCCCACCAGCCCTTCTCTCTTTGTGAACAGCAGGACACAGAGCTTTCCTGGGGAGCGGGAAGAGAAGGAAACCTCCCCAAAGTACAGCCTGGAAGGTTCAGCCTGGAGGTGAGGAAACAGCACAGTCCCTGCCAGGGCAGAATGTTGGTGGCCCAGGTGTCCCAGCTGAGGCTGGGCCATGCCATGGCTCTGCGTGCCAGGAGCCGGCAGCGCTGGGTGCAGGGAGCCCAGGGAGGGCACAGCAATTCTGGGCTGAGAAATGCTGGGGGGACAGAGAGATGGGCGTGTGCAGCCGGCCAGGGAAAAGCCTAAACAACAAACTCCACTCAGGAGCCAAATGCTCAATACAGGCTGCCTGGAATGATGTCACCTTTCTACAAGCTACAGTATAACCAGAAATTATCTCTGTAAGCAGAAATCTCTGAGTCTTCCAACTGAATTCTCTGTCCCCATCCTTTCCCTGGATCTCTGTTGCAGATGGAAATTGATGGTGCCATTGTCACCTTGAACCTCTCTCTTGAATGCAGACAGTTTTTCCCAGGTGTGTTGAGAAGTTGTTGCTCAATGTCTGTGCAAAGCTTTTGTATCCTCATGGAACCAATTGTCTCCATGGAAAGGAGACAATTGTGACAGTTCAGAGCCTCACAGAAACAAGGCTCCATTGTGACACTGAGGAAAATTATGGAATCAAGGAGACCATTGTGACACAGCAATGCCACAGGGAACCAATGGTCCATTGTGACAATGCAGATCCAAGGAGACCATGGTGACACTGTGGGACCTCATGGATCCAAGGGGAACTTCATGGAACCCAGGGTCCAGTGTGACATTGCAGTGCCTCATTGGAACAAAGGAATCATTATAGAAACTCCTGGAACCAAGGGGCCGTGGTGACACAGCAGGGCCACATGGAACCAAGGAGTGACCAGTGACCAGTGACATAGGAACCTTATTGAACTGGTGGTCCATTATGACACTGCAGAAACAAGAAGACCATTGTGACACTATGGAAACTCAGGGAACCAAGGGACCATTGTGACACTCCAAGGCTTCGTGGAACCAGGGAGACCATTATGACACTCCAGAACCTCAGGGCACTAAGGGTTTATTGTGACACAGCAGGGTCCTATGGAACCAGTTGTCCATTGTGACAATACAGATCCCAGGAGACCATGGTGACGCTCAGGAAGCTCATGGAACCAAGGGTCCATTGTATCCTGGTTTGGAGGACAGGCGTCTGCCAAGAAAGGCAGAAGCTTCTCTTTGAAATGGAGAAGGTAAACCCCCCCCCCCCTAAATTACTGTAATTTTGAAATTAAGGGGCTCTCAAGCAAAGATATGGGAATTAGGAATAAAAGTTCTTTGCTAGGAAAATTAAAATAGAAATACAGTATTACAAAGAACAATCCCAAAACACTGGCAGAGTCAAAATACAACCTGACACCCCATCAGTCAGAGTGTTGGTAGCAGTCCAATTAAAAGGTGGCTGCAGCCCTCCTGGAGTGACAGATGTGGTTCAGCTGAAGCAGTGCTCCTGTAGAAAAAGTGCAGTTTTCCTCTGAAAGTCCAGAGATGATGTGGAAAGGTCTGGCTTTCCACTGGAATCCAGTGGAAAGAAGGTACCTTGTTGTTCAAAATCTCAGTTTTTATCTAGGTAGGAAAGGCTTGGCTCCTCCCCTTGGCTGGAGCATCTTCCAATGGGATGATGTAATTTTATCAGTCATACAGTGGGACTTAATGGCCCAACAGCAGATGATATCTTCCTGGAGGGAGGATGGGTTGTGGAAAAGATAAAGATGATTGCCCCACCTAGTCTTAAAGATGGCCCATTAGCAGATAGTATGTGCCACAGATATAAGGGTCACTACCCTACCCAGCTTCAACACATGGTGATAGAATACACATTTTTGTATTTCTGCAACCCAAGACACCTGAAAAGTTTGCTGTGTTTGTGGTTACTTGTGTTTCCTTGACTGCTGCTACTAGAATCCCGGCTCTTGCTTTTGTTTTTCCTTATCTCTTCTAACATACACTTTTTGTGCTTCCCATAACTCCTGAAGCCCCCTATCCTGCCAATCTTCCAGTTTTTACAGCTTCTTGCTGATGTCCCCTCAAGACTTAGCTATGAATTGTGTTTTCAAAAGGACCTGCCCTGCTGCTGTATTAGGGTCTATGCGCAAGTATAATTGCAAATCCTTTCTTAGTCTCTCTAGCCATTCTGTCTGGAACTCGTCCTTCTCTTGGTGCTCACTCAGAGCTTTCCCTATGTTTTGTCCGCTAGGCACCTGAATTCCTTGGATGATCATCCACCTGAAATCCTTCCTGTTCTGCCCATGTTCCACCTCCTGATTATTCCAGTTTGGATCTCCCAGAGGCCATTTCTGATCTCCCTGTTCTGGCCCCTGCTTATCTCCATTCCAAGCCTCTATTTCTGACTGTTTAATCATTTATCTCTCTTCCATTGTAAACAAGATTCTTAAAATAGGCTGCAATTACACCCCTTCCCCAGGTGAACCCACAGGGCTGCGTATTTACTTTTCTCCTGCTTAGGAGGTTCTTTTGAATTCACAAATAGATTTAAAGCTTGACAAATCTAATCTTCAAATGATTTAAACTCTGCCCAATATAAATTGTCTGCATAGATCTTTTCCTTCATCTATTTAAACATACAATTATGGATCATTTTCTGCTTGCTTTTTCCTCTTTGAGATTCCCTTGTACCCCAGTATTGTAATATGATCCCCAATGGACTGTCCTGAGGAATACTGTTCCCCTACTGGGAACCCCCCTCTTGGTTCCCAGGCATACCGGGTTCTTGTGAATTTTTGTCATAATTCACAACCCCTTGGTCAGAGGTCTTACTCTTCCTCTGACCCGTCTCTGGTGGCAAAAGACTAAGAAATCCCATATATCTTCGTGTCCCATGCTCTCCCTCATTTGTTTAGTGGTTCAACTTTCTCACTCAATATTTGCACATAAAATATTTACAATATTTTATCTTTTGCCAACTACTTGTTCACCTCCTAGTTCTCTAATTTCCCTTCTCAATCTATTTTCCCTAACTTTTCTGGCCACTTTCTTCAAACCCTTTAACCACATATAATTTTCACCTGTGTTTCTTCTAAAGGATAATTTAACTGAACTTAGTCATTTCCCTCAAAAATCATCTCTTTGAGTGTCAGCCAGCTCTCTTCTCCTTAAAGACTCTTTCTGTGAGTTCTTGGGCTGGGACCTTCCCTCCCAGTCCCTCCCGGGGTCTTCACTTGTTTTTCCCTTTTGCTTCCCTTTTTTCCTGGCCAGCCTCCTCACGGAGAACTGAAAACTTGGTACTGGGAGGCCCCAATGGCTTTGGCTATCCAACCATCTCAAATATTCCTCCCTCACACACACAAGCACACAGTTGCCACCCCTTTACCCAACCCCGTGGTACTTACACAGTCTGTTTTCCCGCGGTTTTTGTGCACAAGACATTTTACAGGCACTTTACCTTTTGCTGGCACTCCTCCAGGAGCCTTCTTTTAGTGTGCATCCTATTGCTAGCTTCTTTTGCTTATGCTTCATTTTAATTTGGAACTCCTTCTCCAAGAGAGCCTGGTCTAGTCTTGGGACCACCTTAACAACTGGTGGGGAGCTCCTTCCCAAAACTAGCTACTCTTCCTTTGGACTGAGTTCCCAGGTTTCATCACCAAATTGTGAATGATGTTCTATTTGTTCAATGAGCCAAACAACAAGGTAAAATTTAGCAGCAATTTTTAAGAGAAGCAATTGTGTATAAAAGAATATAAGCAAAGTATATTAAATATATATAATTGAGTATATACAAAATTTGGTAGTGAATAATTTAGTATAATTGAGGTTCAAATAAAGCATAAGCAAAACCAACTGGGGTTACACTGACCAGGGGTAGGGTTGGGTTTAGCCCTTCCTCCCATATCAAAATAATCAAGTTAAAAATCTCACTTACATACTGTATGTTAATACATATTAATACAGAACGTTCTGGAAAGCTCTTCCTCGTTTCTCTATCCAAAATCGACATCACTATGTTATGTTGCACATGCTCCACTAGTAGTTGGGGGTCTCTCATCCTTTCCCAGGTCTTTATATCCAGTGAAGTCTCTGTGTCCTCCTCTTCTGTGTCTGCTGTTAAACCTTGCAGGTAGTGAAAGCACACTAAGCTTGGGGTTATGTAACTAAGCATATGTTCCCACCTCCAAATGCCCAGTGCCTGGAATCATCCCAATTTGGCCCATTCTAAGGTCAAAACTTTTTATTTCTAGATGCTGTTTTTAAACCTACATGCTTCTAATGGAGCATCTGTGGGGGTGCGGAGCCGCTTGTGGAAGAATAGTGAGGGGATCAGCCAGCCAATCAATGTGATTGATAAAGCATAATCCAACTTTATTGAGAGCATCAGACAGTTTTATAGCCCAACATAGCATAAATCAGCATTATTCATATTAGTACAATCTTATTGGTTTTTACTATGTACGCCTTCTCTTATTATTGGTTATTGCAAGTGTGAGATAATCACGCCTACTGAATTTCTAGCCAAAAAGCATACGTGCTATTCCTCTGCTCCTACTTCCCTTATTCTTATACTTATTGCTATATAGTATCCACCCCAGGGTTATACCTCGCTTGCTTCGTGCTTCCCTGGAAGTTAAGGCCTTGATTGAACAATGGACATATGTATTACTTATCGACTAACTCTGCAAATTATGCTAGCTCTATTGCTTTTGCAAAAATCTCTTAAAAGCAAACACTGCTGCTCAGCAAAATCTGCTTAAGAGCAAGGCCTAGCTACTACTTAGCAGGAGCTGCTCTCCTGCAACAAGGCCTCAGCCGAGCCATATCCACAGTTGTGTCCATGGCTTTCTAACCAATTCTCAACAACTAAAAACAAAGGAGAGCTCTCTCTCACTGCCCATCCATGCTGCAGACAACACAGTCAGGAGAAGGACAGCTAAAGCTCTTATCTATAGATTTTGAAAGCAACTGCCTCAGACATTCCACTGCTTCTCCTTTTCCATCCACTTCACTCTCAAATCTTAAAGGTGTAAAACTTCTTTCTGGGCTAAACAGATGCATGGGGATACAATTCAGCATCATAAAGTCACCCCAGGACAAGATGTAAGCTGAGTTAAATGGTTATAAGTGTTGTTCTTTTCCTAAGTTACGTTTAATATAAGTTATAAGCTAAGTTAAATACTGTTAAGTGTTATTCCTCTGTTAAATTGTTATAGTCATAGGTTAAAAGTTAGGTTAAATACTGTTAAGTGCTGTTCTTTTGCTCAATTGTGAAGATCAAAGTATAAGTTAAGGTTAAGGTTTAATTTAAGTCCTGTTAAGTTTGAGCTCTCTTATACTTGCACTCACTGTCCTTTTGTCACACCCACCTGAGCACACACACACGGACAGTTCTTGGTTCATTTCTGGTTTGATTGACTGGATTTTGTTTGGTTTTGTTGTTGCTTTGTTTCCTTGGTGTGCCTGAAGTGTCCAGTCCAGGAGTAGGGTGACTCTTGCTGTAGCTTAACATTAAATCTGTTTTTTGCTGATCCCATGCTGGGGATTTTTTAAATGCTCTCAGCCCCTGGCTCATAACAGGGTGAAGGAGCCCTGGCCCAGGCTCTGGCCCTGGGACACGGGGACGCTGCCGGGGGGTCCCTGTCCCCCTGTGCCACCCCCAGGGCCCGGCCCCTGTCCCCGTGTCAGGCTCTGGGGTCGATCTCATGGAACATCCTCTGGGGGAGGCTGCGGCACCAGGGGCGGGGGGACCTGGGGGGGACAGGGGAACCCCCTGTGCACGAGCAGTGTTGGACTGTGAGGGAGAAATGGGGCGGAGTGACCTCCCCAGTGACCTCACACAGCCCTGTGATGTCACACAGCACCTTATGATGTCACACAGCACCCTATGATGTCACACAACACTCTATGATGTCACACAGGTCTGTGATGTCACATAGCACCCTATGATGTCACAAAGTCAATGTGACGTCAGACAGCTCTGTGATGTCACACAGAACCCTATGATGTCACATACACCCTATGATATCACATACACCCTATGATGTCACACAGCCCCTGTGATGTCACACAGCACCTTATGATGTCACAAAGTCATTGTGATGTCACACAACCCTGTGATGACACACAACCCATGTGATGTCACACAGCCCCTGTGATGTCACACAGCCACATGTGATGTCACACAGCCCTGTGATGTCATACAGCACCCTGTGATGTCACACTGCCCGGTGATGTCATGTAGCCCCTGTGATGTCATACAGCCTCTGTGATCTATGAAGTCACAGTCATTGCTGTGATGTCACACAATCTGCCCTGGGATGTCACATGGCCATTCAGTGATGTCACATCCTGCTCCAGGATGTCACAGCCCCTCTCTGATGTCACATAGCCACCCTGTGATGGCAGAACACACTCTCTGATGCCACAGCCTTCTCTGGGACATCACACAGCTGCTCTGTAATGTCACAGCCTGCTGTCCTATATCACAGAGCCACCCTCTATGATGGCACAGTCTCCTCTGTGACCTCACTGCCCTCTCCATGGTGTCACACAACCCTCCAGCGCTGTCACAGCCCACTCAGCAATATCACAGCCTGTTCCGTGATGTCACAGCCCAATCTGTGACCTCACACAACCCCCCTGTGCTGTCACACAGCCCCTTTCTGACATCACAGCTGCTCTCTGGCTCCATAACACAGCCACAGAGGTGCTGCTGTGCCACAGCCCCCTCTGGGACATGACACAGCCCCTGCCAGTGCTGAGCACTGTGAGCTCTGCCTGTGCCCTGCTCATGTCCCTGCCATGCCCTGGCAGTGTCCCAGCCCTGCTGGGCTGTGCACAGGAGCTGCTCCTGGGCAGAGCTGTCTCTCTGCAGTGCTGCCCTTGCCAGGAGCTGCCTCTGTGCTGGAGCCTGGCCCAGCTCAGCAGCACAGGCACAGCACAAGGACTTGAATCACCCTCTTGGGGCTTTGGTGCTGTTGGCATCAGACTCAGTCCCTGAGAGAGTGTGCTCAAAAAACTTCTCAAGAGCTCCAAGTGAGATTGAAGCACTGAAGTTTCTCATATTTAACTAGATCCCAGTGAGGGACAGGACTGAGAAAGTGTCCCCAGGTCCCAGTTAGAGCAGAACACTGGAGGCACTGATGGCAGGTGGGGACAAAGCAGGGAAAGGTGTCTCTGGTGCTGAGCACAGCTGGATGTGTTTCAGCAATGCAAAGGGCCAAGGGCTGAGCCCCAGCCCCTGGCAAGGCAGATCCTGTCCCTCCCTCATTGCTCAGGGCTCTTCCCAGGGCACTGGGCTCTGGGGATGTGCAATGCCCAGGACAGGACCATGGGGCAGCCCCTGCCAGGCTGCTGAGCAGGGACAAGGAGGCAATGAGGCCCCAGCATAGCAAGGCTCACTTGTCCCCTGCTGGCCTCAGGCCCAGGGCCAGCAGCCATGGCCCAAGTGCTGCAGCAGTTGGCTCTGGCAGGGCCTTTCAGCTGCTGCCCATTCCTGTGCCCTCTGCAGCCCAGGCTGTCCTACGGTGTCCATGCCCTGCCCTCTGTCCCTGCAGGCTGTCATCATCCCCTGGGTGCCCCACCTTGCTGCCCCTTCCTTTGCTGACAGCTCTGCCTCCTGCCTGCCTCTGCCTGGCCACACAAAGCCTTGGCCTTGATACCAAGAAGTTGAATTAAACTTTTACTATGCCTGTGAACTTTTGACACTGGAACAAGGCATGCAGGGGCTGCTTTTCCAGCAGGGACAGTTGATTGACAAGATGAAGTTATCCGGCTCAAGGGTGCAGTGATAGAAGAAAACAAGGGGAACTTGGGGATTTGGGGCGGGTTTTATTGAAATGGGCAAATTGAAATGCACATGTAGCAACTGCATATCAGCAAGACACTTGTAGAATAATGCGTCCACATAAGGTTAGGGGTTATTCCACATTGGACCTGAGGTCAGAGAAAATTGATGCCCTCTTTAACACTAAAATACTTTTAAGGAATCTTGTTCTGATATTTTGGAGATTTGGTGACAGTGGGGCCTCATGGACCCAAGGAGTCATCTGTGATACTATGGAACCTTAAGATTCCATTGTGACCCAGCAGAACAGACAGGGAATGTCTGTGGACAGGTGTTGGCACTGCTCAGTTGTGCTGTGGGAATAGGAATCTCTCTCAGGGTGTCCAAACATTCTGTAAAGCTGTGAAGAAAATGATTTTAGTTAAGCAGTCTCCTCTATTCTTTCAATTCACTTGACAAGGATTTAGGCAGATGTTTCTAAATACTTTATTTCACTGCTAGAGGGGATGGTGTTTGCCTCCCCCACAAGCAACACTTTGTTACAGAGTAGTTTTCAGTCCCTCTGTCCTGGTCTTTTTGTCCTTCCTTCCTGGTAAAGTGCATCAACATGACATAACTTTTATCTGGTATTTAAATGGCTGGAGTGGAGTGTGCAATGGTATTTCATTGCTGTGTGAGGATGATGTAGTGAAATGAGACACTGTAACCAAAACAGATGGTGCTAATCTTGAGTCTGTCTGCAAGATCTTACAGCATTTAATTAAAATGGTGGTGTAATTCCCATGACACCTTTAACTACAGTTTAAATTCTTGGACTATGAGCTAAGGGCTTTCTTATGCAGATTTTCACTCATGTGAGTAGTCCTCAGTATGAGTCTCTGGTGGCTTCAGAATAGCTACTTACTTGAATGAAGCTCTCAAGATGACACACTAATAAAACTGGCAAACATATATGTGGTATTTACATGTTTTATGTTCCAATTTGAAGCATAAATTGTAGACTAAAGATACTTAGCAACTACTCTTCTACGTAGAAGCAAACAAAATTCTAGATTAGAGGAATTGTTTAGACGGAGCCTAACTTCAGAGGCTGGCAAATAAAATGTTTTAAGGTACTCTGGGCAGCTTAACATCTTCCCTTGGTTGGAAGGACATTTGATGAAAGCTTTTATATTCCCTTTGTTTACCTGAAATGTGTTTGTAGAAGTGATGAGGTGTCTTGCATTGTTTGTTTATTTTAAGCCCATTAAAGAAAGTTATGTTTGAAGCACTTGGCAGACCTGAATTTGTCTGAGTGGCACCTTTTAGGCAGGAAACTAGGAAGTATTTTTATACTTGGTTTTTGTTTTGTTTCAAATTGGAGAAGTGTGAAAAATAAAATGACCTGAACGTTATCATGTTGAAAGTCTTTGAGAAAGCAGGGCTGGAGCTGAGGGCCTTTGTGATGGATGTCTAGTTCTTCTATTAATTATATGATTTTACCTCCCTTCCAATGTATCTTTTCTGTTTTGAAAGTAGCAGGGTAATGATTTTCTACACTCTGCAACCTCTGTCTTAGCTTTTCTTACTTTTCTGTACTACATGAAGCAGGAAAAAAATTACATATTTATATAGTTTTAGTCACTGTTTTTAATGTCAAGAAGGACAAAGTAGTTAAAAAATAGCTCTGCATTATACTTGGTGTGGCCAAATACAAGAATTTCTCAAACTTTTCATGCTTTCCCACTTTGTCCTTCTGCTGTGTCTATATTATTGTATAATCTCTCCAAGGGAACTTTGTATATTAAAATGGGTGGAATTACTCAAGTGATCTGGAGAAGTTAATTTAGAGTTGGCCTGTCCATTTCCCATAAAGCAGAGGCCAAAAAGCATTTGGTGGAGATGGTGGAAGATGAGTTTGTGTTTCATCTGCAAGGGCTGCAGAAGAGGCAAACAGTCACAGTGGCTCCCCAACACTAATGATATCTTCAGGATTGCTGGGTGTATGCCAGCACCAAGTTGTGTACTGTGAAATGCTACTGGAGGATTGTGATTTTTAGTAGTCTAAACTCTACCAATCTGAGTGGAGCATGATGAGATCAGCAGAAGACCCTCCCAGCCTGCCTATTATTGTGATTTAAGCCTGAAGGGGGGAAAGAATGAGAGCTTAGGTTTTCTGTCTTCTATGAATTCACAGTCGTGGATGGTGTCCTGGAGCCCTGAGCTGTGGCAGGTCCATGTGGAGGTGTCTGTATTTAGGGCAGCAGGGTGTGAAAGAGAGTGCTAATTTGCTTTCTGTGTCTCTCTGCTTGTCGGTGTGTGCAAGGGGATCAGAGGTTTGAACACTCTCTGCTCATCTCTTTTGAGGCTGTTTCACTCTGCAGGATGTGATGATGGTCGCTGAAACCTGAGCCTGTGTCCCTTTCCAAGGGACTCTGTGTGATCATTCTAAGGCCATGCATCTCAATCAGCAGCCATCGTTGCTGTCAGCACAGGGTGGGAGCGGCGAAGCAGCTGGAAATGCCGATGGGAGGGGTCCGTTCGTGGGGTCCAGCGCTGGGATCGGCACCGCTCCCGGGTGAACGAATGGAGAAACTGAGGGAAGAAAAGGAGGCAGCCCCACCTCTGCTGAGGCAGAGAAGGGCAGCCCAGACCCTGCTCGGGCGGGCAGGTCGGTCTCCAGCACCGGAGAGGAGGGAGGCGCCGGCAGCAGCTCCTTCTCTGGGGTGGCTGGTGCCGACGGCTCCTCTCAGCAGGCGGGTCACGGTCAGACGGCACCGGGGACGGACGGGCCAGCACCACCCGCACCTTTTCAGGGGGAGGCTCTGCCCCGGCAGGTGGATCGAGCGGCGGCACCGGCACGGTGGAGGGGCCGGCTGACGGCACCTCCTTCTCGGCAGCGAGCGGCCCCACAAGGGCGGGGGCCGCCCCCCCAGGCAGCGCTGGCTGCACGGGGGCTGCTCCAGCCGGGGCCGCTCCGAGCCGCCAGCGTGGGGGGCGAGTCTGGCTCCGGGGGGTTCCCGGGATAGCAGTCATATTCGTCCTCGTTTTATTCTGAACCTGCCTTACTCCCCTCAGAGCCTACCTCGTCCTCTTTCAATTTTTCATTAATGATCCCCCAAGTGTTTATTAGAGGGAGAATTGAAGTATCGCCTTCCCATATGACTTCATACAATCGGTATCCTGGCTCTCTCCAAGCTTTCTCAGAGAAAGCCACTCCTTCATCCTCAGAAAACCCGCTTTCTATTGCCCACGATAACAAGTCAACCAAGTCCTTGTCCGGAATTGGGGTGTCCAGGCTTTCAAGGACATCCCTCCACAGCGAGAGTATAGTTTGCTCTTGCTTAAACAGACGATTCCCCATTTTGTCAGAATTTCCCACCTAGCCGCTCTGCTGGGAGGGAGGGGGAAACACAGTACCTCTCTCGACGGAGAGAAAACAGTCGAGACGCAGCTCGCAGCTCTCGCTGTCCGGGCTCCCGGCACTCGGCTCCGCGGGGCTGCGGGATTTCGCCGCCGCTCCGAACCGAGCCAAGGGGCTCCTGAACTACAAGCTCATATTACCTCTCTCGGTGGGAGAGGAGAAAAGCTGATGCTTCCTGCGGGTCTCCTGTCCTGCCGTAGTCAGGCGGTCTCCGCGATGTCCCAGATGTCTCTCGGCTCCGGCCGCGATCCCGGCTCTGGTCCTGGCCCCAGGTTCGCAGCCCTGGTTTTCTGGGTTTCAGTCTGCTGGGTGCAGCTCTGGCTACAAACCCCAGCACGGGCCGCACCCCGGTTAGGACAGGCCTCCAGGGTCTGTCCCGGTTTTTGCAGGCTGTCAGCTCCGAGTCTTCCCGGTGCTGTTGGTCGGTCAGAGATCGCTGAGGGTGATCCCGATCCACTCGAGTAACGATCTCTCGGTGGAACCTCTATATGTTGGTGTGGGGAAAGATACGGAGCAGGTGAAAAAACAGCAACAAGACACTCTCTTGCTTGGTGCAGGAAAGAGCAAGAAAGAACCATTTATTGAAAGAAACCATTGCCTTAAATAAGACAATTCGTGCAAAACAAAATACAGACAGATCATTGATCAGAGGAGACACCATCCTCCCTGAGTTACTCATGGACCTTGCAGGTGTTTCTCTGTTATGATTCTTTCTCGTGTGTTTACAATAAAGAAGAAATCTCTAGCCTGGGAAAAATCCTGGCTAGAGGCTGAGAAAGTTTCATGGCCTGAGAAGAATACTTGGAACTTGAGAAAAAGGCATAGCTAAAATGTGCCTGGGCCTCCAGCAATGTCCAAAACCGGGACAGGCACCAGCTGTGGGGATTGGTTGTGGCTTTAGATCTTCCCAGAGCAGAGCAGCTGCTGGCTGCTGTAAAGTTGTTTCTTGACAAGGCACGTCAGGCTCCAAAGGCAAGGAGCCCAAGGCTCTCCAGTCCCTGTTCAATCTCTCTGCCATAAAGTCCCGATGGAAGCAGGAGCAGCTCTCTGCTGCAAGAGGTCGAAGCTGCGGCTGGTGCAGAGTCTCCAGAGGCAGATGCTCCCTGGCCTTTCTTCTTCGGTTCTTTTCTTCTTCCTCTTCCTCTTCTTCTTCTCTCGTGTGCTGGTAGTAATGATGAGGATGGTGGTGGAGGAGGACAGAGCAAAGAGAGAGGAGGGAGAGAGAGCTCTGGCTCCAATACAAGGATTTGTTTTGACAAATTATCTAATGAGCCAAAACTGTGAACGGAACAAATTTCTCCTAAACCTATTAGAATTCCGTAATACTAAAGTCTACATATAACTTGTGCATATGGCCTATCTGTTTTATTTGAAGGATATATATAATATTCCTACTGTAATTTTATTTTGTCTAGAACTAAGTTTTTAATGTCCCAATGCAGCCACTATTTTATAGGACGGCTTTTCCAAGGCTTTTACTTTTTATGGTATTTTAAACATATTTCTACATACTTCATACTAAGATTTAAACATCTACTTCGTATTTATGCTACTTAATATTTCTAATGCCTTATACTAAACCTTAGACCTCTATTTCATTTCTGTGTGGTTTTGTGTATTTTAACTTCTCAAAATATTTCAAATTTTATTCTTGCATACTGTTCTCTCTCAGAGGGAGTCAGAGAGGCTTCTCTGTTCCACTCTCCAACAACCAGGACTGTGGACAGGGACAGAGAGTGGGGACTGAGAAAAAGACATTGGAATGCGAATGAAAACGGGAACAGGGAATGGTAATATGGGAACAGAACAGGAAATATGGAAACAGAAATTGGAGAGAAAATATGGGATGGAGATTTACAATATGGGACAGGGAACAGACATGGAGATAGGGCAACGGAATTGGGAATGGGAATATGGGAAGGGGACTGGGATCAGGAATACTAGAAGGGGAACAGGACAGGGATTATGGGGCTTGGAATATGTGAAGGGTAACCAGGCAGAGAATACAGGACAGGGAATGATACCGGGAATGGCATCTGAACTGGGACAGGGGCAAGAGTACTGTGAGATGGGAATGGGCTGAGGGCAAGGGCAGTGACAGTGGGCAGAGGAGGATCCTGGACAGGGGACAGCGAGAAACAGGGAGGGTGTCAGGGCAGGGGGTCCTTGATCAGCTGCCCCAGAACCTCCATCAGCATCTCCCAGTGCAGCCAGAGCCGCTGGGCCTGGGGTGCCCAAAGCCCTGAGCAACCCTCAAGGAAACCTGAACTCCCTGGAACACAGGGTCCCCCACATCCTCTGGAAGATCCCCCTGTGTCTGCAGGCATGTCTTAGTTCAATGTCTTCATTTTTACCCCGGTACTGGGTGTCTGGGAAAGACAAAGAGAAATGCAAAGAAAATCCAGGTCACAGGGAGCCAGCACGAAGCTTTTCCTGCACTCGGGGCACTAACAGGGCTTCTCTCAGTGGAGACTCCGTTGGTGTTGGGTCAAGGTACATCTCCTGGAGAAGCTCTTCCCACACTCAGGACACTCCTAGGGTCTCTTCCCGGTGTGGATGCGCCGGTGCCTGACGAGGTTGGAGTTTGTCTTGAATCCCTTACTGCAGTCGTGGCAGGAGAAGGGCCTCTCATCCCAGTGAATGCGATAGTGCTGGAGCAGATGGGTGTTTCTCTGAAACCTCTTCCTGCATTTATCACACTCGTAGGGTCTCTCCCCTGTGTGGATGAGTCGGTGGCTGATGAGGTGGGAGTTTCGATTGAAGCCCTTCCCACAGTCGGGGCAGCAGAAGGGCCTCTCCCCTGTGTGAATGCGATAGTGCTGGAGGAGACTGGAGCGGGTGTGAAACCTCTTTCTGCATTTTTCACACTCGTAGGGCCTCTCCCCAGTGTGGAACCTCTGGTGCTCAGTCAGGTGTGAGCTGCACTTGAATCCCTTCCCACACTCCCCACACTTGTAGGGCCGTTCCCCCGTGTGGATCTTCTGGTGTTCAATCATGTCCCATCTCCTCCTGAAGCTCTTCCCACATTCCCAGCACTTGTGGGGCTTCTCCCCATGGTGAAGCTGCTCATGCAGCCCCAGCTCCGAGCTCCAGCCACCTCCCCGGCCCGGGCTGGCTCTTTCCTGCTGGGATCCCCGGGCTGTGCGTTTGCAGCCCCTCCTGCTGCGGGATCTGCGGGGCTTTTCCTCCCCGTTGCATTCCTGCGCCGTGGAGCCGCTGCAAACGGCCTCTTGCCCGAGGCTGTGCCGCGGGGATTTGTCCTCCCTACTGTCCGTGCTCAGCTCCTTGTCTGGGGGAGGAAGGACAAGGAGAGGATGGGATTTGACTCCGTGCCAGAGGGAAAGTCAAGGAGATCCCCCCAGGGCTGTGCTGCAGCTGGGGCTGTGCTGGGCTGGGAGATGGAGCAGGACACAGGGGGAAAGGGGCACTGACTTCCTCCTCACCTGCCTGCGGCTCCCGGGCCATCCTACTTGTCCTCATGGCCTCCTCCTCCTCAATGCAGCCTATGTTCGGGAAATCCTGGTTTGGGGGGGAAAACAAGGGCTGAGCGTGTTGGGTTTGATGGTGGCGCTGCCCAAGGGCAGCTGGAGCAGTCAGCGCCCCTTTCAGCCTCGGGGGCCCGGAGCCCGCTCAGCACCAACCTCCCGCACCCCTCCAGGCTGCCGGGGGTCCCCCGGCTCTGGGATCGCCCCTCTGCGCTCTCCCCGCTCCGGGGCTCGGCTTTGGGCTCCTGCAAGATCCAAACATCCCCTGAACCGCAAGTAAAACTCTCCCGGAGCTCCCCATGATGGATTTGGGGCGAGCTCCCCTTCCCCGCTCACCTGCGGGTTCTTAGGGGGGCGAGTCTGCCGCTCCCGGGGGACGCTGCAGTCTCTGCCGGCGTGCGGGAAAAGTGCGTGATTCCCAAATCGCTCCTCCCCTTCCTGCCGCTCCTCCTGTGTCCCTCCTCTTCCTCCCGCTCCTCCTCTCCCAGCGCAGCCAGAGCCGCTGGAACTGGGGTGCCCAACGCCCTGAGCAACCCCCAGGTCCCTCCCAGGACCCCTCAAATCCCTGGAACCGAGCGTCCCCCGCATCCCCTGGAAGATCCCCCCGTGTCCCCAAGCAGGTCGGTATTTAACATCTCTATTTTTACCCTGATTTTGGGTGTTTGGGAAGGACAAAGAGAAATGCAGAGAAAATCCAGGCCACGGGGAGGGTGTGCAGCCCCCAGCCAGGTGTCTTCCCAAGACGGATCAGCAGCACCAGGGCTCAGGGGGGCTCTGCCCACCGGGGGTCCCTGGGGATCATCCAGCGCGGATCCTGCCATGGGGATGGAGCTGCAGCAGGGCACTGTCTTGGTTTGACAGACAGGTGTCTGCTGAGGAGCTCTGGAGCTTCTCTTGAAACGGAAAATGTAAACTCCCTCCCTCTAAATTAATATGACTTGGAAATTAAGGAGCTCCCTGGCAAAGAGATGGGACTTAGAATAGCAGGTTTTCACTGGGAAAATGAAAATAAAAGTATAGTAATATAAGGACCAAAACACTGGCAAGGTCAGAATGCAGCCTGTAACCCTGTTGCTCAGGGTGTTGGTTACAGTCTGAATAATGGAACCTGTAGTTTTCTTGTAGGGACAGATGTGGTTTTGTTGAAGCAATGATTTTGGAGAAGGGTGTAGTTACTTTTTTAGCATCTCCTTTATTGGGGAGGGGGCTGCACACCCGACTCCTGTTCCATTTTTCAGGCGGATTTTGGGGTCCCCTCTCTGTTTTTGGGGTCCCAGTACCCTTCGTACCCCTCCTGGAAGATCTCCCTGCAGTGCACACGCCCCCCCAGGTGGGCGCAGGCCTGGAACAGCCCCCCAGTTTTCGGTGCAGGGCGTAGCTGGGCTCGGGGGGGGGGTCCCAGGAGACCCCCCAGCATTTGGGGGAGCAGCCCCCACCCCCCGGGCCGTGCCGTGCACCCCAAAATTGAAGGGCTGAGACCCCCAGAAGGGCTCCCCCAGCAGCAGCACGGCCTGGACGTGCAGAGAAACAAGCGCCTGGGGGGAGAATTTGGGGTGAGAGACCCCCGGGATTGGGGAGATACCCCGGAACTGGGGAGAGACCCCAGGGATTGGGGAAAGACCCCTAAATTGGGGGAGAATCCCCTGTAATTGGGGAGTGGAGCCCTGAAATTGGAGGGGGAGGGGCAGGAATTGGGATTGGGACCCTGAAATTGGGGAACAGGAATTGGGGGGGACTCAAAAATGGGGTGGGGGAAAAAACTGAGGTGAGAAATTGGGGTGAGAAACCCCAAAATTGAGGATTGGGACCCTGAATTTTGGGGTTTGGTACCCCGAATTTTGGGGTTTGCAGAGGAATTTGGGGTTCAGACCCAAAATTTGGGATTTTGCCCCCCCTCACTCAAAGCCCGTCAGGAATTTCAGCTCCAGTGATTTCTGCAGGATCCGGCCTTGGTCCCGCTCGACCGCCGCCCGGAGGACCTGGGCAGCCAAAAAACATCCCAAAACCTCACCTGGGAACCCAAAAACTTCCCAAAATCTCACCTGGGTTCCCAAAACCATCCCAAAATCCCACCTGGGCATCAAAAACCATCCCAAAATCCCACCTGGGCACCCAAAACCATCCCAAAATCTTACCTGGGCACCCAAAATCACTCCCAAATCTTACCTGGGCACCCAAAAACACCCCAAAAATCTCACCTGGGCACCCGAAAATCCCCAAAATCTCATCTGGGCACCCCAATATCCGAGTCCTGATCACAAAAAATTGTCCCTAAAATATCCCAGAAAATCATCTCAAAATTCCCTCAAATCCTCCAAAATAAATAAAAATAAAAAATTCCAAATTTCCCCCCAAATCCCCCAAAATTTAAAAATAAAATCCCCAAATTCCCAATTTCTCCCTCAAATCCCCAAAAATTCTCCCATAAAATCTTCCCAAAATTCCCCCAAAATCCCCCAAAATTCCCCAAAATCTGCATAAAATCTCCAAAAATGCCCCAGAATTCCCCAAAATTCCGCAATTTTCCCAAAATCCCCCAAAATTCCCATAAAATCCCCCAAAATTTCCAAAAATTACCCCAAAATTTCCCAAAAATTCCCAAAATTCCCCCAAAATTCCCCCAAAAATCCCCCAAAATCCCCATAAAATCTCCAAAAATTCCCCAAAATCTCCCAAAATTTCCTCCAAAATTCCCCAATTTTCCCCAAATCCTCCAATATTCCCAAAAATTCCCCCCAAAATCCCCATAAAATCCCCTAAAAATCCCAAAAACCAAAAAAATCCCCCCAAATTCCCCGAAATTCCCCTAAAAATCCCCATAGAATCCCCCAAAATTCCCCAAAAAATCCCCCAAAATTCCCATAAAATCTCCCAAAAATCCTCCCAAAATCCCCAGAATTCTCCAAAAAATTCCCCTAAAATCCCCCAAAATTCCCCCAAAATTTCCCCCCAAATCCCCATAAAATCTCCCAAATTTCCCCCAGATTTTCCAAAATCTCCCACAATTCTCCAAAATTCCCATTTTTACCCCAAAATCCCCCCAAATTTCCGAAATTTTCCCCCCAAATCCCCATAAAATCGCCGAAATTCCCCAAAATTCCCATTTTTTCCCCCATTTTCCCCCCTCACCTCGATGTACAGGTCGGTGAATTCCCTCTCGAATTCTCTGCACGACCCAAAATCCAACAGGATTACCTGGGGGAGCCAAAAATTCCCAAAAACCCAAATAAATCCCCAAAAAAATCCTAAATAAAATCCCAAAAATCTCAAATTAAAATCCCCAAAATCCCCAAAAATCCCAAAAAAATCCTCCAAAAAATCCCAAACAAAAATCCCAAATAAATCCCCCAAAATCCCCCCAAGAATTCCAAATAAAAATCCCCAAAATCCTCCAAAAAATCCGAAATAAAAATAAATTCCCCAAAAATCCCAAATAAAATCCCCCAAAATTCCCAAATAAAAATCTCAAAATATCCCCCAAAAATCCCCAAAAAACCCAAATAAAATCCCCCCAAAAATCCCCAAAAAATCCCAAAAATCCCAAAATCCCCAAAAATTCTCCCAAAAATCCCGAATAAAATAAAAAACCCCAAAAAACAAAAAACAAAAGTCCCAAATAAAAATCCCCAAAACATCCCAAATAAACAATCCCAAAAATCCCCCAAATCCTGCAAAATCCCAAATAAATTCCCCAAAAATCTCAAATAAAAATCCCAAAAATCCCAAAAAAATTTCCAAATAAAAATCCCCCAAATCCCCCCAAATTCCCAAAATCCACACAAAAATCTTCCCCAAATCCCCCCAAATGTTCTCAAAATTCCCTAAACTCCACAGAAAATCCCCCCAAAACTCCTCAGAATTCCCAAATTCCCCCAAATTCCCCCCAAATCCACAAAATTTCCTCAAGAATTTCCAAAATTCCCCAAAATTCCCCCAAAATCTCCCCCAAATCCCAGAAAATCACAAAAACAATCCCCCAAAAAATCTTAAAAAAAAATCCCCAAAATCTACAGAAATCCCCAAAGAATCCCAGTAAATCCCCAAAATATCCCAAAATTTCTTGGATTTTTGGGGCGTTTTTTTGGGGATATTTTTGGGATATTTTGGGGGATATTTTTTTGATTTTTCTTTTATATTTCTGGGATATTTTGGGGATATTTTTGGGATATTTTAAAGGATATTTTTTGGATTTTTAGGATATTTTTGGGGATTTTTTTGAGATTTTTTGGGATTTTTTTGGGATATTTTTGTGATTTTTTGAGATATTTTTGAGGATTTTTTGTGATTTTTTGTGATATTTTTGGGATATTTTGGTGATATTTTGTGACATTTTTGGGATATTTTTGGGGATATTTTGAGGATATTTTGGGATCTTTTTGGGATATTTTTCAGATTTTTTTGAGATTTTTGGGATTTTTTTGGATATTTTTGAGATTTCTGGGGGATTTTTTTGGATATTTTTGGGATATTTTTGGGATTTTTTGGGGATTTTTTTGTGATATTTTTGGATATGTTTGGGATATTTTTTGGGATATTTTTGGGATGTTTTGGGAATTTTGTTGTGATATTTTTGAGGATTTTTGGGGGTTTTTTTGGGATATTTTTGTGATGTTTTTGTGATATTTTTTGGATTTTTTTTTTTTGGATATTTCAGGGATGTTTTTGGTGATATTCCACAGATATTTCAGTGATGTTTTTAGGATGTTTTTGGGATATTTCTGTGCTATTTCTGGGATATCTCAGGAATATCTCAGGAATATTTCAGGGATGTTTTTGGGATATTTCTGTGCTATTTTAGGGATATTTCTGGTATGTTTTTGGTGATATTTCAGGGATATTTCAGGGATATCTCAGGGATATTTCAGGGATATTTCAAGGATATCTCAGGGATATCTCAGGGATATTTCAGGGCTATTTCTGGGATGTTTTTGGTGCAATTCCAGGGATATCTCAGTGCTGTTTCAGGGCTATTTCTGGGATGTTTTTGTGCTATTCCAGGGATATCCCAGTGCTGTCTCAGGTGTATCTGTGATATTTTGGGGATATTATTGGGATGTTTTTGGGATATTTCAGGGATATGTCAGGGATATTTTTGGGCTGTTTCTGTGATGTTTCTGTGCTATTCCAGGGATATCCCAGTGCTGTCGCAGGTGCCCCTCACCGTGTGGCTCTCAGGCTCATACAGGAAACTGGCCCCGTTTGGATCCATCTGCACAAACCGGAACCGGGACAGCTCCAGGAGGCAGAGCCGGAGCAGATCTGGGGGGAAAGGGGAAATTGGAAAGGGGGGACCCCAAAAACAGCCAGAGAGAAAAAACAGACCCCACAGCAAAAACTGCACCGCAGAAACCCCGAAAATCCACCCCAAAAAACAAAAAAATCCAACCGAGAAACCCCAAAAATCCAAACCTGAATTCCCAAAAATCCACCCCAGAAACCCCAAAAATCCAAACCTGATACCCCAAAAATGCACCCCAAAAATCCAAACCTGAAACCCCAAAAATCCACCCCAGAAACCCCAAAAATGCACCCCAAAAATCCAAACCTGAAACCCCAAAAATCCACCCCTGGAACCCCAAAAATCCAAACCTGAAACCCCAAAAATCCACCCCTGGAACCCCAAAAATCCAAACCTGAAACCCCAAAAATGCACTCCAAAAACACCAAAAATCCAAACCTGAATTCCCAAAAATCCAAATCTGAAACCCCAAAAATCCACACCAGAAACCCAAAAAATCCACCCCTGAAACCCCAAAAATCCAAACCTGAAACCCCAAAAATCCCCCCCAGAAACCCCAAAAATCCAGGCCTGAAACCCCAAAAACCCTAAAATTCCCCCAAATTTTGGGGTCCCACTCCCAACCCCCCCCATATCTTGGGATCCCCTCCCCCCATATTTTAGGGATCCCCTCTCCCAATTTTGGGCCCCTCCCTCCATATTAGGGTTCCCCCCCGCCCCGATTTTGGTCTTGCCCCAATTTTGGGGGTCCGCCCCCCAAATTTCGAGTCCCCGCCCCCCAGATTTTGGGGTTTCCCCTCCCCCATATTTCGGTCCCCCCCCAATTTTTGTTCCCTCCCCCAATTTTGTGTCCCCCCCATATTTCAGATCCCCACCACAATTTTGGGGTCCCCCCGCATATTTTGGTTCCCACTCCCCCATATTTTGGTCTCCCCCCTCCCCAATTTTGGGGTTGCCCCCCCCAAATTTTGGGTCCCCTCCATATTTTGGTTTCCCCCCCCATATTTTGGGGTCCCCCCCATTCTGGTGTTCCCTTCCAATTCTGGTGTTGTCACCCCCCCAATTTTGGGTCCCTCCCCCACTTTTGGGATTCCCCCCCCCTCCGAATTTTGGGGTCCCCCTCCCTCATATTTCGATCCCCCTCATATTTTAGGGTCCCCCTCCAAATTTTGGGTCTCCTCCCTCCCCAGTTTTGGGGTCGCCTACCCATTTTGGGGTCGTCCCCCCATTCTGGGGTCCATCCCCCCCCCCAAATTTTGGTTCCCTCCCCCCATATTTTGGGGTCACCCCTCCCCCATATTTTGTTCCCCCCAAATTTTGGATCCCCCCCCATATTTTAGGGTCCCCCTCCCCATTCTGGGACCCGTCCCCCCCCCAATTTTGGGGTTCCCCCTCCCTCATATTTCAGATCCCACCCATATTTTGGGGTCCCCCCCACCCCCCAAATTTTGGGGTGCCCCTCCCCCACCTGGTCGCGCCGCTCCTGGGGCAGCGCGCGGCTCCCGGAAAATGGGGTGACCCCAAAAAGGGACCTGGGGCACCCCAAAATCCGGGATCACCAAAAAACCCCAAAAATTTACCCCAAAACCCCTGAAAAAAGTCAAAATTCATCCCTGAACCCCCAAATTTCCCTGAAAACCTCCAAAATTCCCAAAAATAAAAAAAAATCCCCAAAAATCCCCCCAAAAAATCCCAAAAAAATCACCCAAAAATCCACAAAAATCCCCCCAAAGTCCCCAAAAATCCTCCCAAAAATCCCCCCAAAAATCTCAAAAAATTCCCCAAAAATCCCCCCCAAAATCCGATAAACCCCCTCAAACCTCCCGCAAAAATCCCATAAAAATCCCCCAAAATTCCTCAAAAATTCCCAAAAAATCCTCAAAAATCCCCCCAAATCCCAAAAAAAACCCCCAAAACCCCCAAACCTCCCTGAAATCTCCCTCAAAAATCCCTAAAACATCCCAAAAAATCCCCTAAAAAAACCCCAAAATCCCCCAAAATCCCCAAACCTCTCCCAAAATTCCCCTAAATCCTTCTAAAACACCCAATCCTTCCCCCAAAATCCCCAAAAATTCCCCAAAAGCCCCCAAAAAATCCCCCAAACCTCCCCCAAAATCCCCCAAACCTCCCCAAAAAATCCCCCAAATCCTTCTAAAACCCCCAAACCTTCCCCCAAAGAACACCAAAAATCCCCAAAAAATTCCCCAAAATCCCCCAAACCTCCCCCTAAAAATGCCCACAAAAAATCCCCAAAAATATCCCTAAATCCTGAAAAAATCCCCCCAACCCCCCCAAAAAAACTCCGAAAATCCCCCCAAAATCCCCCCAAAAATCCCATAAATCCCCCCAAACCTCCCCCAAAAATCCCATAAACCCCCCCAATCCTCCCAAAAAAATGCCAAAATCTCAAAATCCCCCAAAATCCCCAATCCGGGTCCCGCACCGGATGCGCCGCACGCTCGCCGCCTCCCGCCCGGAGCCGCGCTCGAGCTCGACCGCGAACAGCCCTGGAAATGGGGAAAAACCGGGAATGGGGGAAATTGTAAAAATGGATAAAAATAACCGAATGGGGAACAACCCTGGAAATGGGGAAAAGACGGGAATGGGGGAAATTGTAAAAATGGATAAAAATAACCGAATGGGGAACAACCCTGGAAATGGGGAAAAGACGGGAATGGGGGAAATTGTAAAAACTGATAAAAATAACCGAATGGGGAACAACCCTGGAAATGGGGAAAAGACGGGAATGGGGGAAATTGTAAAAACTGATAAAAATAACCGAATGGGGAAGAGATCTGAAAAATGACAAAATCAGGAAAATTGCAAAAAGAGAAAAATTGTAAAAAATTATAAAAATGGGAAAATGGTAAAAAATTACAAAAATGGGAAAATTGTAAAAATGATAAAAATACTGAAATTACAAAAAATGACAAAAATGGGAAAATGGTAAAAATTATAAAAATGGGGAAATTGTAAAAAATGATAAAAATGGAAAAAATTAAAAAAATGGGAAAATGGGAAATTGTAAAAATGATAAAAATGGGAAAATTGTAACAAATGGTAAAAATGGGAAAATTGTAAAACATGGTAAAAATAAGAAAAATGTAAATAAATTATGAAAATGGTAAAATTTTAAAAATGATAAAAATGGGGAAATTGTAAAATATTGTAAACCGGGAATTAGGGAAAATGATAAAATATTATAAAATATTATAAATATTACAAATATTACAAATATTACAAATATTATAAATATTATAAATATTATAAATATTATAAATTGGGGAAACTATAACAAAGTTATAAACTGGGAATTGGGGAAAATTTATTAAAAATTATAAATTGGGAATTGGGGAAATTATTAAAAACTATAAACCAGGAATTGAGGGAAAAATTATTTTAAAAATATATTTTGGGTGACTTCAGGTGATTTTGGCTGTTTTTGGTTGTTTTTGGGCTGGTTTGGGCTGATTTTGGCAGTTGTTGGGGTGGTTTTGGGCTGATTTTGGGGTATTTGGGGTGGTTTTGGCTGGTTTTTGGCTGTTTTTGCTGGTTTTGGGGTGATTTTGGGTGTTTTTGTCACCTTTTGGCAGCCCAGGGGTGAAGCTCAGCAGGGTCATTTTTGGGTGATTTTTGGCTGTTTTGGGGGTAATTTTGGCTGATTTTTGGCTGTTTTTGCTGGTTTTGGGGTGATTTTGGCCATTTTGGGGTGATTTTGGGTGTTTTTGTCACCTTTTGGCAGCCCCGGGCTGAGGCTCAGCAGGGTCAGCAGATTCTCGATGTCGCTGCCGATGCTGCGAGCGACACCCGGGTACTGGGGGGACCCAAAATCACCCCAAAATCACCCCAAAATCACACCCCAGACCCCAAAATCACACCCCAGACCCCAAAATCACCCCAGAAAACCCAAAATTACCCCAAAATCCCAACCCAAAACACAAAATTACCCCACAGACCTCAAAATTACCCCATAGACCCCAAAATTGCACCATAGACCTCAAAAGTATCCCAGAGACCCCAAAATTACACCACAGACCCCAAAAATCTGCAACAACTCCAAAATTCCAGTCTGAATTCCCAAAATTCCAACCCAATCCTCAAAAAATCCCAGCAAAAATTCCTAAAAATTCCAGCACAAATTCCCAAAATACCACACAGAACCCAAAATTCTGCAACAATTCCCAAAATTCCAAATCAAATCGCAAACTTCCAGCCTGAATTCCTAAAATTCTGCCTCAATTCCAAAAAATCCCAGCACAAGTTCCCAAAATTCTGTCCCAGTCCCCGAACTCCCATCCCAAATCCCAAAATTTCCACTCAAATCCTCACAAAATCCCCCAATTCCTGTTTTCCCCAAAATTCCTATGCCATTTTTCCCAAATTCGCCCCAAATTCCCATTTTTCCCCCCCAAATTTCCATTTTTCCCCAAATTCCCATTTTTCCCCCAAAAGTCCCATTTCCCCCCCAAATTCCCTCCAAATTCCCAATTTCCTGGGGTTTTTTTCCAAAATTCCCATTTTCCCCCCATTTTCCACTCCAAAATTCCCATTTTCCCCAAAAGTTCCCATTTTCCCCCGTTTTCCCCCCAAATTCCCCCAATTTGCCAAATTCCCTCAATTTCCCAAATTCTGGGTTTTTTTCCCCAAATTCCCATTTTTCCCCCCAAATTCCCATTTCTCCCCCCCAAATCTCCATTTTTCCCCCAAAAATCTCCATTTTTCCCCCAAATCCCCATTTACTGGGGTTTTTTTCCAAAAATTTCCATTTCTCCCCCCATTTTCCCCTCCAAATTTTCATTTTCCCTCCAAAATTCCTCTTTCTCTCCCCCCAAATCTCCATTTTCCTCCAAAATTCCCATTTCCCCCCAAATTCTCCCAATTTCCTATTTTCCTGTGTTTTTTTCTGAAATTCCATTTTCCGCCCATCCCCCCCCCCAATTCCCATTTTTCCCCCCAAATTCCCCCAATTTGCCAAATTCCTGGGGATTTTTTTCCAAAATTCCCATTTTTCCCCTCAAAATTCCCATTGTCCCCCCAAAATCTCTATTTTCCCCTCCCAAAATCCCAATTTTTACCCTCCAAATTCCCATTTTCCCCAAAAATTCCCTCAAAGTCCCCCAATTTCCCAAATTACTGGGTTTTTTTTTTCCAAAATTCCCATTTTTTCCCCTCCAAATTCCCATTTTTCCCCCAAAGTTCCCATTCCCCCCCCCAAATTCCCCCAATTTTCTGTTTTTGTCCAAAATTCCCATTTTCCCCCCATTTTCTCCGCAAAGTTCCCCCAATTTCCCAAATTCCTGGGGCATTTTTTCCCAAAAATTCCCATTTTTCCCCCCAAAATTCCCATTTTTCCCCCAAAAGTCCCATTTCCGCCCCCCCCCCAATTCTCCATTTCCCTCCCCAAATCCCCCCCATTCCCATCACTATTATCCCTATTCTCATTTTTGTTCTCACTTTTATTTTTATTTCTATTTCTTCCATTCCCACCTGCACCTTTAGCGCCCCCTGGCGGCCGTCACGGAGCCGCGCGCGGTGAACCTGCCCCGGGGAAATCCTGGAATTCCAGGAGCTGCTCCTGCCAGCCTGGGCCCAGATCCTCCTCCAGCACAGCCTGGGGATCCCAAAAATATCCAAAATTACCGAAATACCAAAAAACACCCAGTGAAAATCCAATAAATTATCATAAAATCACATTAAAATCCTATAAAAATCCCATAGAATCCGGGAATTTCTGGAGCTGGTCCCAAATCTTGACCCAATTCCTGCTCCAGCAAAGCCAGGGGATCCCAAAAATTTCCACAATTATCAAAATATCCCAGAATTCCAAAAAAAGCCAGGTGAAAATCCCAAAAAGTAACATAAAGTCACATTAAATGCTATAAAATACTATAAAATATCAAAAAATCACATTAAAAACTATAAAAATCCCATAGAATCCTGGAATTCCTGGAGCTGGTCCCAAATCCCGACCCAGCTTCTGCTCCAGCACAGCCTGGGGATCCCAAAAATTCCCCAAATTATTGAAATTAAAAAAAAAAACCCGGTGGGAATCCAATAAATTATCATAAAATCACATTACATCCTATAGAATCCTATAAAAGCCCCATAGAATCCTGGAATTCCAGTGTTGCCCGATGCCCCAAACAGAACACAAACTAACAGAGTTAGTTTATGCGGTGCTTTATTCAGGGCCCGGGGAACCTGCGGACTAGCGTCCAAAGTCAGGATCCCACAGCTCCCTTTTTCCATCAGGTTTTTATACCTTTTTTACAAAGTGGTCTACGTGCAGAAATACACATTCTTCAAAACAATACAGATACATAAATCTTGCAGGTATCATTCCTAAAAGTTATAAATTCTGCATGCTTGTCTACTCAGAACTATAGGCTACCCCCCTTAATCCCCCTTGTATGTTTGCCCATCACCAGAACCCTTTATTTATTATTATTATACTTTAGCCTTATCTTGAAAGTTTCTAGATGTCCTATATGCTCTACTAAATCCTTTGATTATTGTTTTCACAGTTCTAAATGTTCTATATGCTCTACTAATTCTTTTCACTATTGTTTCACAAGGTAGGTTCTCAGGGCCTGTCCGAAAACTGCAGTTTTCTAAGCCTTAGCATGACTACTACTATATCTACATTAGTCCTTTTTCTCATTATTTTGGTATCAACTCCCCCCTTTTGAGCATTCTTCAGATTTTCTGCAAGGATGCTCAATTCTTCAAGTTGTGGTTTCTATGTAGAACGGTGAGTCTTGTTTTCGAGTTGGCAGGATTACTTCTTTTCGGGTCAGTGCTCTCATGACACGTCGAGTATAAGTTCCTTCTCTGGCAATTATTCCTAAAAGACATCTATACATAATCATGCATACTACAATAATTAATACAATCATTATTACATATTGTACAATTGATGATATTCAACCAGAGACTTGGATTCTTAGGGAGCTAAACAGTGCTCCTACCCAGTTATGTTCAGCTTCCTCCTGGACTTCATGCACTTTTGTTTCAATTTGTTCCAATTGACTTATGTCCTTTTCTACTTCTTCTGTGACATTTGGGATATGTATGCAGCAATGATCAACCTTTCCTTGGAGGTATCCACAGACTCCATGTTCTTTTAATAAAAGCAAATTTAATGCCATTCTATTTTGGATTGTCATTCTTGTTGTTGCCTGCAATTGTAAATTTAGATCCTTAAATCCTTTCTTTGTAACTGTAGCTAGCCTCTCAGTTTGTCCTAGTAATTTGTACAGCATCTCCCAGTTTTTATATGTAGAAATTGGTGCAAACAAGGATTCAAATACTCACCCAAATTTAACTCCTGATGAGGGTTCATGCCATTCATCTTTATTTCCCTGTTCTAGTTCTTCTGCTACTTTGTTTCTTTCTTTGCTCGTGACTGCATCTCTTTTTTCGTTAATTTAGACTGTTTCTAAAAAGGACATAATGTGGGAACCCCTAAGGTAATTTGTGTTACAGGCCCGTCTAATGGCAAATGTGTTGTCCATTGTCCATGTCCCATAATCCATACTAAATTTCCTGGACTCCTGATAGTTGTATCCTTACAGCTCAAAGTTTTACCCTTCTGGTCTTGCGGGAAAGCTCTTCCTGGAATTGTATGGTTAAGTTTTCTACACTCACAACCCCATTTTATAAGCATTCTGACCGGTGCCAAACTAATTTGATTCTCTGGAGTGTCACAGGTGAGAATTTGGGTGCAGTTTTAATTTTCTTTTGTGGCGCTCAAAGTTTTTGTAGAAGTGCTGGTTTGAGATACTTCTGTGTGAGTGGCATTTCTGCTTCCCGTCCATTGGACACACCAATTAACTTGTCCAATGTAACTATAATGTTCTAATATGCTGGGGCCCCATACCGTTTTCCAACTGTCCCACGAGGATTCTTGCCGGGACGAGTTCTGGCATATCATTTCATAATAGCTTTCATTTTTAGGTATTCTTTTCTTTTGCCAATGTGGTATAAAGCATTTCCACTTAGCATCTTCAAGTTTTACTTTTCCTCCTGCCACTAATTGAATTCCTCAATCCCTAATTTGTCTTAACCTTTCATGGCTAATTAGACAATCCTTATAGGTTAATATTCTTAATGTTTCTTTAACCTTTTCCCATATTACTTTAATTTTGATTTTATTTCGTAATTTTAATTCACAACTTCCATTCTTACCTTTTTTTATTAGGGGTAAATTTCCTACTGGAATCACTCCCCAAGGGATTGGTTTCCCTGCAGCTTGTGGCAGAGGTAAACATGCCGTTATTTTTGATACGTTTTGTATTTGTCCAAAATCTCGAATTAACCTTACTACTAAATTTTGTTGTTCCTGGTTTCTCTGTAGTGCCAGGCTTGTATCTCTCAATTCATTCCACATATCTACTCGTGCACTGACTGGTATTACCTGCACCGAGTACCCCCTTCAGGTTTTATTTTCCTTTAAAATACCTACATTTATGACCCCATAATCAAAGTTTTCTCTAATCCACACAATGCATGAGAATTGTCCTACCTGATCAGCTTGCATATGAGATATTGTCAATGTGGTGTTACCTCTTTGCTGTTCCATATCTCAAAATGTCATGATTCCTTTTGTAAATACTTCGTCTGTGGTGATTTGTCTCCAGGCTACCTTTACTTCTTTTAATCCAGCTCTCTGGTTGTCAGAAAACAGACAGGTTAAATTTATTCCCGCACCTTCTGGCACCATTACATCTGGCTCCGGAACTGTAATTTTAACAAATGCTTCTCCCACCTGCATTATACAGACTAATGTTAAAAGAACTAAGTCCTTGCCCTGAACACCAGCTTTGTTGCTGACAGAGGCTGTACTTCCCATCTTGACGGGACCTTCTTGATTCGAGTGTAGTGAATCCAGTTGTCGATCCCTTGGACTTTCACCGCCGTGTAGGTAGTCATGATCACTTGGTGAGGACCGCCCCATACTTCTTTCAAGGGTTCTGTATTCCAGTTCTTCACATATACTTGATCTCCTGGCTGGATGTCATGGACAGGATTTTCCAAGGGCAGAGGCCGGTTCCACTGCAATGCTCCCCGCAGCGCTGTAAGGACTTTATTTAAAGACAAAATGTAACTCAATAATACTTGATCTCCTACTAAGTGAGGGTCCCCTTTGTAAGTTGCAGCATGATATGGCTTGCCATACAAAATTTCATATGGACTTACTCCTATCTTTTCTCTGGGTTTAATCCTGATTCTTAGCAAGGCTAGAGGTAGTGCCTGAGGCCACTGTATCTTTGCTTCTTGACAAATTTTCTTAATCTGCCCTTTTAATGTCTGATTCATCCGTTTTACCTGGCCACTAGATTGTGGTCTCCAGGGCATATGGAGATCCCAAGCTATCTCTAATACTCTGGCTACCTCTTGGACTACTCCAGCTACAAAGTGAGGTCCCCTATCTGAGGACATTCCTAATGGGATCCTAAATCTAGGAATGATTTCTCGTAGTAAGGTTTTAATTACTTCCTTTGCCTGGTTAGTCCTGCACGGGAAAGCTTCCGGCCACCCTGAAAAAGTACACACATACACCAGTAAATAACGGTACCCTTGTGCTTTTGGTAGCTCTGAGAAATCTATTTGCCAATAGTCTCCTGGTTGCGGCCCTACTTGTAACTTTTCTAGTTGTATTTGCCTTCGTGTCGCTGGGTTATTTTTAATACAGACAGGACACGTGGCGTTAATCCGTTTTGCCATTGTTAACATCTGGTTGGAAATCACCTCATGTTTTAAAAATTGTACCAATGCGTCTGCTCCCCAATGGCACTTGTTATGTTCGATTTTTAAAATTGTTTTCATTACTTTTGTTGGCAGTACAACCTGACCTACAGCTGTGACATACCATCTTTTTTCATTCTTCTGGGCCTGGAGAAATTGAGCAAGCTTCTCATCTTCATGTGTATACCATGGTTTCTGCTCAAGAAAAGAAGTTGCAGGGTTAATTCGCACTGGCAATAAAGCTAATTGTGTCCATACCTCTTGGGCAACCTGTTTCGCAACTCTGTCAGCCAACTGGTTTCCTTGGAACGCTTTTCCCTCTTCCTTTTGATGTCCTTTTACATGCATCACTGCCACTGCCTGAGGTTTATGCACTGCTTCTAATAGTGCTCATATTTGTTCCTTGGGCTTAATTTCTGATCCTTGAGAATTCAACAGTCCTCTTTCTTTCCATAGTGCTCCATGTACATGTATTACTTCAAAGGCGTATTTTGAATCAGTCCAAATGTTTACTCTTTTCCCTTGACTCAATTCTAAGGCTCTTACCAGAGCATGTATCTCGGCTTTCTGGGCTGAAGTGTCCGGGGTTAAAGCTTGAGCTTTTATTATTTGTGTCAAAGTCACTACTGCATATCCCGCATACCTGGTTCTGTTTTCCACAAAGCTGGATCCATCTGTAAACAGTTCCCATTCCGGATTCTCCAAAGGCTCGTCTTTCAGGTCCTTCCGGCTGGCATACACCTGTTCAATGATTTCTACGCAGTCATGTGTCAATTTGCCTCCTTCTTCCTGGCTGCTGCTCCTAAGAAATTCTGCTGGGTTGAGATGATTAGTTATTTTTAAGTCAATGTCATTTTGTTCTCGGAGAAGTGCCTGGTATTGTAACATGCGGCTTGATGAGAGCCAATGCCCCCCTTTTTGTTCTAAAACCGCAATGACCATGTGGGGAACAAATGCTTCCATCCTTTTCCCCAGAGTCAATTTTCTGGCTTCCCGAATTAGAAGCACTGTTGCTGCCACAGCTCTAAGACAACCTGGCCATCCGGCACTTACAGTGTCTAGCTGCTTTGAGAAGTACCCCACTGGGCACTTCCATGAGCCCAGTTTTTGGGTGAGCACCCCTATTGCCAGTCTCTGTCTCTCATTTACGTATAGTTGAAAAGGTTTTGTAAGATCTGGCAATCCTAGTGCTGGGGCTTCCTTTAAGGCTTGTTTCAGACTCTGGAATGCCTTTTCTTGAGTTTGTCCCCACTGAAACACAGGGCTTTTGGCTGCCTCATACAGGGGTTTTGCTTTTAGTCCAAATTTTGGGATCCACAAGCGGCACCACCCTACCATGCCCAAAAAGGATCTTAACTCTTGTGGATTTCGTGGTGTGGGTATGGTGCAAATTGCTTGTATTCGATTAACTCCTAACTTTCGCACCCCTTGTGAAATTTCGCAGCCTAGGTAAATTACTTGGGTTCTTACCAGCTGAGCTTTTTCTTTCGATACTCGGTATCCAGCTTGTCCCAGCATATTAAGTAATCTAATAGTGAGTCTGAGGCAAACATCCTTTTCTATGGAGGCTATAAAGATGTCATCAACATATTGTAGGAGAACATATAAGAAAGGTGATTCTTTTACCTGAGTCGTCTTCCATTTTTTTTAACTCTCGAGCCAATTGATTTCCAAAAATAGTTGGTGAGTTTTTGAATCCTTGTGGTAGACGCGTCCAGGTGAGCTGCTTCTTGCGTCCCGTGTCTGGGTTCTCCCATTCAAAGGCAAAGTATTTCCTACTTTCAAGTGCCAAGGGGATACAGAAAAATGCATCTTTCAAATTAATCACTGTGAACCACTTAAACCTTTCCGACACGGCTGTCAACAATGTATATGGATTAGCTACTACTGGGTGTATATCTTTAGTGATGTTATTAATTGCTCTTAAATCTTGAACTAATCTATGCTTACCATTTGGCTTTCTGACTGGGAATATCGGAGTATTGAATTCTGACTTACATTCCTGTAAAATTTCCAAGCTAAGAAATTGTTCAATCATGGTTGCTATTCCTATTCGTGCTTCCAATTTCAAAGGATATTGTCTTACCCTTACTGGGGAGGCTCCTTCCTTTAGTTCTATTACAACCGGTTGTGCTGCTTTTGATTTTCCAGGTACTCCTGTTTCCCATACCCATGGTACTACAGCTTGTTTTATTTCTTGTGGTATTTCTGCTGCTTCAACTTCTTTTACTACAAACAACTTAGCAATATTCTCCTCAGGAAATTCCAATCTTACTTTACCTTTTTCAAATATTATCTTTGCCTCTAACATTGACAATAGATCCCTCCCGAATAGCGATTCTGGGCTATTTGGCATATATAAAAATTGATGATCAAATTCTTTCCCCCCAAATTTTATATCTAATGGCCGCAAAAATGTTCGTTCCTCAACTTGTCTCGTAACCCCCACTACTTGGATAGTAGAATCACTCAAAGGTCCTAGCTTAGTGTTAACAGCTGAATATGATGCCCCCGTATCTACTCTAAATTTTAATGGTTTCCCATCTACTTCCATTATTACCTTTAAATCTTGGTCTAGTCAGCTCTGATTTTGGTAATTCCCCATCATAAGGGCTTGGGCGACACCTTGGGGATTTCCCGGGAAAGCACCTGTATTATTCATCAATCCCTGATTTCCATTCCCGCTGGCTATAATTCCTCCCCCAAAACCCATTCCTTGGTTGAGAGGACACTCATTTTTCCAATGTCCTCTATTTTTACATAGAGCACATTGATCTATCCCTAGCTGTATTCTCCCTCTTCCCATATTCAATTGACCCATAAGTCCTCCCGCACCCATTGGCATTCCCCCCCTTTGCTATTCCCCTTCCCCCTCCTCGTCCACATCCACGACTCCCCCCTCTCATATTATTTCCAGCCGCTTGCTGTAACACCGCCAACATAGTAGCCTGTTGTTTCCTGGCCATTTCTTTTTCCCTATTATTATATACCTTCCACGCAACTTCCAACAGTTTATCTAAATTCCGAGTATCCTTTCCCTCCAATTTTTGTAATTTCTTTCTAATATCTTCCTGAGACTGCCCCATAAAAATTAATGCTAGCTGTAATTTTCCCGATTCCCCTTCAACTTCTAAATTAGTGTATCTACGAGCTGTCTCCTTAAGCCGCTCTAAATAGGTTGACGGAGACTCATTCTTTTCCTGCCTGACCGAATACAACTTAGACCAATTCAAAGTTTTTGGTATTCCATGCCGTATTCCTTCTGTTAACAAATCCTGATAAGCTTTAAGTCTCCGAGACCCACCCGTCGAGTTGGGATCCCACTCCGGATCTTCCCTAGGTACTAAATCATTTACTGTACCATCCACAAGCCGCAACCTAATCATTTCTCGTGCTTTCTCTGTCATAGCTTTAAACACCATTTCCTTTTCAGTAGAATCCATTATTGTGTCTAGCAAAACTTGTAAATCATTCCAATCTGGGTTCTGAGTCTTAATTACCATTTTTACCACCCGCGCAGTTCGTTCAGGATCCTCCCGATACGCCCCCGCTGATTGTTTCTAAATTAGTAAATCATTCGGAGAGAAGGGAACTTTCACTATGACCCGTTCCCCCTGCGGCCCGACAGCTTCACGGAGCGGAACCATTAAATGAGCACCTTCTTCCTTTTTCTTCCTTTCCACCTCCCACCGCCCTCTCCGAGTTCTTTCACATAAGGGGGTCCGTGGTATATCAGTGGTTTCTATTTTTGCTTCCCGATCCTCCCTTTCTACCTCTGGCATACTTCCTCCACGTTCCTCCACCGGAGGGGCACTAGGGGCTATCAGCAAAGAAACATCCTCCTCAGGTTCCAAAAACTTAACCGAGCATTCCTTCTCTTTCTGCCAACCCTTACATCCATCACAATTCTGCTTTAATGTTTTCAAAACCATGATCCCACACTCCTTTTGCCACTCCGGTTTATCTTTCAAATAATAAAAGAGGTCTAGATACGGTATTTCATCCCATTTTTCATTACTTTGCAGAAAATGCATCAAAGGTGTAATAATGTCAGGATTCAGTGTACCGTTCCTAGGCCATTGCATACCATCGGGTTCATATAAAGGCCATACATTATTACAGAAATCAATCAATTTCCTTTTACTTAGTTCTTGACCAAAATTCCCCACATTCCAATGCTGTAATAGACAGCCCAAAGGCGAATCGTCCGGGATTTCTATCCCAGAACTTGCCATAGTTCTAAACGTTTTTAAAGACATCATTTCACCTCTTTTTTTTTTTTTTTTTACAATGTACACCACACAACACTCACACCCTTTCCACAAACCTTGCCACACTACACACCACACACAACACTCACACCCTTTTCCACCAATCCACCAATCTTGCCTTTCTCGTCGCCGCGAATGGCAAGTGCTGAACCTGCGCAGTCACTGCCGCGTCTGACGGTCAGCGCCTAGGCTTTTCCACAACCTTAAAGACGTCTGTGACCCCCGTGCGGAATCGCCGTTTCGACTTAATCGGCAGGCCCCCCTTCCCCTCAATAAAAGAATAAAGCACCTTCGGGCTTACCTCCAGGTCGTCCGTCAGGCGCGGGGTCGGGCACGGGTTGATGTTCTCTCCAGAAATCACCTGGTGCCGGCGTGGAGTGGATCAGCCCACGAACCGCCAGAGCCACCTCCGGAGTCCCATCTGGGTCGCCAGAAAACTGTTGCCCGATGCCCCAAACAGAACACAAACTAACAGAGTTAGTTTATGCGGTGCTTTATTCAGGGCCTGGGGAACCTGCGGACTAGCATCCAAAGTCAGGATCCCACAGCTCTCTTTTTCTATCAAGTTTTTATACCTTTTTACAAAGTGGTCTACGTGCAGAAATACACATTCTTCAAAACAATACAGATACATAAATCTTGCAGGTATCATTCCTAAAAGTTATAAATTCTGCATGCTTGTCTACTCAGAACTATAGGCTACCCCCCTTAATCCCCCTTGTATGTTTGCCCATCACCAGAACCCTTTATTTATTATTATTATACTTTAGCCTTATCTTGAAAGTTTCTAGATGTCCTATATGCTCTACTAAATCCTTTGATTATTGTTTTCACAGTTCTAAATGTTCTATATGCTCTACTAATTCTTTTCACTATTGTTTCACAAGGTAGGTTCTCAGGGCCTGTCCGAAAACTGCAGTTTTCTAAGCCTTAGCATGACTACTACTATATCTACATTAGTCCTTTTTCTCATTATTTCGGTATCAAGATTGTTCACAGTGGGTCAGACCTCAAGACACAGCTTCTCTGAGCAGGACAGACCTCCTGAGGAGAGAACATGGACTCAATACCCATCACAGAATGCTGCATCACCTCTGCTCTAAAGAGAACAGTAATAAAATATACTCCTTAAAACAGGAAATGTGAATTTCTTAGAAGTTCTTTGAAATATTTCTTCATAACAGTATCAGGAAATCTCCCTAATGAAATGCACCACACCAGAGGGAAATCAAGGCAGGACTTGCTTTGTCAGGACATACTTGATCCCAGTGAGCCTCATGGTGCCTTTGGTGCTGACACGTTGAACCTCACACCTGAGAGGAGATTGCACAAACCTTTCTAGGAAACAAAGTCAGAAGAAAAACCCAAAGCATCTCAGAGCATTAATGGGTCCCTCTGAGGTCCATCCCCAACACAGGCTCCTCATGAACTCCTTGAAGGAGAGAATTGGAGGCCATGATTGCACAAATTTTTTTCAGAGACTCAAAGAAAGGAAAAAGGAAAGTACCTTAAAAATCTGAAGTACCTTGAAGCATTAATGGGCCCCTCTGAGTGTTATTACTAATAAGGTCTCTCAAGGGACTAATTAAAGCAGATAATTGGAGGCCATGATTGCACAAAGCTTTCAGAGACTCAAACGCAAAAGCAAAGCCCAAAGTCGTTTGAAAAACCTGCAGTTCCTGGGTACATGAAGGAGCTCCCCAGGGCCATTCCTGACCAAGGCTCCCCAGGGACTGGTCCCAGAAGATCCCTGAGGCCATGGGATGTGGGGGGATGCTGAGGGCAGCACAAGGTGTGACAGTGCCCAGCCTTGCTGGGGCTGTGCCAGGAGGCCCCAGTGGCTCAGGACAAGGTGTCTCCTCCCAGCCCTTGGTGGCACAGACCCTGCTGTGCCCCAGGGCACCAAGACTTGGCTTCTCTTTGTCCCCACCTGTCATCTCTGCCTCCAATTCTCTGCTCTGATTGTGGCTTGGGGACACTTTCTCAGTTGTGTCCCTCAGTGGGACCCATTAAACTTCAAGAAACTTTAGAGTTTGATTCTGACTTGGAGTTCTTGAGAGGCTTCTCCAGCTCCCTCTCAGGGATTGATGTTTAGGGCTTCAGCACTAACCCCAAGAGGGCCATTAAAAGTCCTTGTGCTGTGTCTGTGCTGCTCAGCTGCGCTGGACTTCTGGCACAGAGGGCCATCCTAGCTATTAAGAAGAGGTTCAAAAGCACATTTCTCTAGATAAGCAGCTCTTTTACCAGCCCAGCAGGGCTGGGGCTCTGCCTGCGGCCACCCCAGGCACAACACAAAGGCACAGAGAGTTTAAATCAGTCAGGGCTGGGAAGATGCTCAGAAGTGATTGGAGCAGAATCACTCCCAGCCCTTGACACAGGAAGCCTCTGGCTGCAGGACAGGGCAGTTGCAGCTCCTGGAGAGATATCCTAAAGCTGGAACATCCCAATGCCTACAGACTCTGTGAGTACATTCTCTGATTCTCTCTTGTGTAGAGCAGCCAGGGGTGCCCAGGACTGTGCGGCAGGGCAGGGTCCTGCAGCCCAGGGCACTGTGCTGGGGCAGGGACTCTGCTGCCAGCCAGGGACAGCTCTCAGCCAGCCCTGGGAGCTGCCCCACCACTGGGGGACAAGGGCTGGGTGGAAGAAGACAGCTGCTAAGGCTTGGAAGTGTTCTCCTTGTGTGGTGAGGATGCTGCATTGTTCAGGACTCATGTGTCATGACTCTAGCATGACGTTTCACTCCCGAATATTTTGAATTAGATTATACAGGGAGCATAGCAAGGCAGGATCTGTTATTACATCTACTGCTCTGGGTTGCCTGGATGGGAAATAGCAGACTGATATTCATCTCTCAGTTCAGGTTGACAAAAAAAAAATAAAAAAAAAATTCTCTACATCTTAATGAACAAGGTGAAGGGAGAAATCAGCACAAGTTCACTTACAGGCAGCATCACTGTCGCTTTTCCAGCCTCCTCGGGGTTGCTCTGATGCTGCCATCAGAGGCTGCAGAGGCAGAGCTGGCTCTGGGCAGTGCCCTTTGGTGGGAGGGGTATGCAGAGCAGAGCTGAACCCCCAGGGCTGGGCTGGGATGGGCTCTGGCACCACTGGCAGGGCCCAGCACTGGGCACAGGGAAGCAGCTGCTGGCAGGGACAGCTCCAGGCAGCAGAGCCCTGGGCAGGCATTGGTGGGGAAAGTCCCACCAAAGCTGGGCTGGGATATTTAAATTCTCTCCAAACTGAACTATTCCATGATTAACTTTTTTACAGATCCCTGTGCCAAGAGACAGCAAATGTCCAACAGCAGCTCCATCAGCCACTTCCTCCTGCTGCCATTGGCAGACACGCGGCAGCTGCAGCTCCTGCACTTCTGCCTCTTCCTGGGCATCTCCCTGGCTGCCCTCCTGGCCAATGGCCTCATCATCAGCGCCGTAGCCTGCGGCCACCACCTGCACACCCCCATGTTCTTCTTCCTGCTCAACCTGGCCCTTACTGACCTGGGCTGCATCTGCACCACTGTGCCCAAAGCCATGCACAATTCCCTCTGGGACAGCAGGAACATCTCTTACTCAGGATGTGCTGCTCAGGTATTTCTGTTTATCTTCTTCATTGCAGCAGGGTTTTCCCTCCTGACCGTCATGTGCTATGACCGCTACGTGTCCATCTGCAAACCCCTGCACTACGGGACCCTCCTGGGCAGCAGAGCTTGTGCCCACATGGCAGCAGCTGCCTGGGCCAGTGCTTTTCTCTATTCACTGCTGCACACGGTCAATGCATTTTCCCTGCCCTTGTGCCATGGCAATGCCCTGGGCCAGTTCTTCTGTGAAATCCCACAGATCCTCAAACTCTCCTGCTCCAAATCATACCTCAGGGAATTTGGGCTCCTTGCTGTTAGTGCATGTTTAGGATTTGGCTGTTTTGTGTTCATTGTTTTCTCCTATGTGCAGATCTTCAGGGCTGTGCTGAGGATCCCCTCTGAGCAGGGACGGCACAAAGCCTTTTCCACCTGCCTCCCTCACCTGGCTGTGCTTTCTCTGTTTGTCGGCACTGGTATATCTGCCAACCTGAAGCCCCTCTCCATCTCCTCCCCATCCCTGGATCTGTCCCTGTCAGTTCTGTACTCGGTGGTGCCTCCGGCCCTGAAGCCCCTCATCTACAGCCTGAGGAACCAGGAGCTCAACGCTGCAGTGTGGGCACTGATGACTGGCTGCTTTCAGAAACATTAAACTACAGGCCAGTTCCTGAAAATCATTTGTAATAAAAGTCATCTTTGAAACTTCTTGCTGGTTCATTTTGGAGGTTCTTTTACATTGTCTTACCTTTTTTTTTAATACTGTCAACAAAGAAATGTCATTGGTTGTGCCATTTCTAATTTGGTTTCTCTTCTCCTTCCCTGTAGCTACAAAATGTGACAATGTGGTTCTGCACTCTCAGAGGCCTTAAATGAACTAAAGGGTCTCCCAGCAACGTTTTCACTGTAGATCCCCATTTTGTTCCCTTTTCTGGAGCTGCAGCAGCAATGTCTGTGTTCAGAGCTGGGGCAGATCAGTGCTGGCACAGCAGCTGCGCCCAGCAGCAGCAGCACTTGGTGTTGACAGTGCTGCTCCTGTGCCACTGCCCTGCTGCCCTCCTGCCCCTCGTGTTGCTGCAGGGCCTGAGTGCTCTCAGGGCAGGGCACAGCCCTGGGGGTGGCAGTGCCAGGGCTGCAGCAGGGACAGGCCATGGGCATTGCTGGGGCAGCGCTGATGCCTCAGGGCAGGGCCTGGGGGCTCCAGGCTCCTGCAGCCCTGGCCTCTCTCCCAGCTCACACAGGTGCCACATCCTTGCAGGCACAGACACGGCAGCACTGGCTCAGGAGCCCCTGTTTGCACTGCACAGAGCAGGCGTCAGCACCCCCATGGTGCTGCTGTGGGGAGATGGAGCTGCGTGAGCACAAATGCCATCAGTCCCTGGGGCCAGCAAGGGCTGGGGGACAGGAGGGGAAACCACTCAGGTTTGTCGTGGCATCTGCAGTCAGCCAGAAAGTTTGTTCCCATGAGCTGTGAGTTTTCTGTCCCACTGCAGACACACTTGCTCAGAGTCACAGCTGCCTTATCTCCACCCCCACAAAGCCCTGAACATTTCCTCTGCTTCACTCTTCCTTTCTTCTTTCCTGATCCAGATTTCTGCCTCTTGCCCCTCTGTGTCCCCTCCCCTGTAAACAGCCCATCCCTATTTTCCCATTCCTCCATGGCTGCACTCCCCATTTCAGTTCCTGAGTTGGCACCATGGGAACATCCCTTGGGGAGCAGGATCATCCTACAAGTGCTTCAGGAATTATCTGCAGCGTCCTGCAGTGCCTCGTGCTGTTCCCTTGCCACAGGCACCACAGGTCAGGGGGGCACATCTGGGCTGCTGTGTCTGGGTGTGGGGCTCCCTGTTCTGGGCAGTGAGGAGGGTCTGGAGAAGCTCTGCAGGATGGACAGGATGGGTTTTGGGGCTCTGTGGAGAAGCTGAGGGACCTGGGCTGCTGGAGCTTCTGAAGAGGAGGCCAGTGCTCATCCTGCAACTGTTCCAAGGGTGGTTTCAGAGAATCACAGAATTGACAAGGAATAAAAAGACCTTAGAGGTCACTGAGTCCAACCTGTGCCCAGACACCACTTTGTCTCTCTGAGCCTCATCTTCTCCAAGACAAACAACCTCAGCTCCCTCAGCTATTCCTCACAGGACTTGTGTTTCAGACCCCTCACGAGCCTTGTTGCCCTTCTCTGGACATGCTCCAGCCCCTCCATGTCCTTCCTAAATTGGCGGTCCCAGAACTGGACACAGCACTCGAGGTTCTTCCCAACCAGTGCTGAAGACAGGGAAAGAATCACTGCCCTGGTCCTGCTGACCACACCATTCCTCATCCAGGCAGGTGCCACTGGCCTCCTGCCCACCTGGTACACTGCTGGCTCATGTCCAGCCTGCTGTCCATCAGTGGCCCCAGGTCCCTTTTCTGCCTGGTCACTGTTCAGCTACTTTGTCCCCAGCCTGTAGCACTGCAGGGGTTGTTGTGGCCGAAGTGAAGGACTGGCAATGGCTCTTGCTAGACCACACCTTGTTGTGTTTGGCCCTTGATCCAGCCTGTCAGAGACTGAAATATTGTAATTCATGACTTAAACATTTTCATGAAGAACTTTTGCCTATTTTTGCAAAGCCATATTACAAAAGGTTCAGAGCAGACCATCACCCCCTTGTTATATATGTGATTCGTGCTAATTATATTGCAACTATATTAGCAAAATTGTTGCTTATCAGTTAATAGAAAAATTGTACCTACTTGTTACAAAGCAAAACAGGGAAAGAAATGGTTAAACAAAGAAGATGGAATCATCCTCCAGATGTTTGTTGGGAGGTGAGGATAGTAAGAGTACAGGTATAAAAACAGCATCTAGAAATAAAACTTTTGACCTTGAATTGGGCCAAATTGGGATGATTCCAGGCATTGGACACTGGAATAAGGGCTGTTGTGGAATATATATTTAATTATACGACCCTAAGCATAATTCGCTTGCACTACCTGAGAGGTCAAACAGCAAACACTGAGGAAGACCCAGAACCTTCATCGGAAACAAGAGCCCGAAAGGAGGAGAGACCCTGACCACTGGTGACGCATGCGCAACACAACACAGTCACGGGGATTTTAGGAATAGAAACGAGGAGGAGCTTTCTAGAAGATTCTGTATTAATATGCATTAGTAAACAGTATAGAAGTGAGATTTTAGCTTGACTGATTTAGTACAGTGTGAGAGGAAGTGCCCTGACTGTACCCCTGGTCGGGTATCCCCCAGTCAGTTTTGCTCATGATTTATTTGAGCTAAACCTCAATTATACTAAATCACCCACTGCCAAATTTTGTATTTACTTAAATCTATGTAACTAATATATTTTGATTGTATTCATTTATATACAATTGCTGCTATTATTAATAAATTGCTGATAGATTTAATCTTGTTGTTTGATTTATTGGACAAAATTGAACAAATACAAATATCCATTTATAACACCCTGAATAGGCCTTCTGATTGAGTCCTTGAACCACTCCCTCATGGATCTAAGTAACTCAGGAGAGAATACATTCACTGGGGGATCAAGCTTAGCAATTTCAGGGTGGAGAACTTGGCCCCAAGTTGAACTTGAACCTTGGCCCCAGGGCTATCAGCTGCCAGGCTCACACAGACCCTCACTCCACAGAGTCGGGGGGAGCGAGGTTTTGGAGTGTAGTGAAAGCCTCTGGTTCCAGGCAGTGACCACCCACCCTCTGCTGTGCAGAGGAGCCCAAACTGCAGGGGCCCCGTCACCCTGGAAAAAGTTTATGCACAACAGAGGGGCTGTCATGGCCCACCAAAGGCTCCCCCCAGTTGGACCCTGCACCAGAGCACTGCAGCATGATCCACAGTGTTGCAAGAGAGGGTGTCAAACTGGCCCCCTGCAGGGCAGGCACCTGAGCACTCCCACCTGCCCAAAGGTACATTAATCCACTGGAATCTGTGCTTTTCAGCATGGCAGAGAAGGATCCTCACTACCAGATTGAGGGGAAACATGGTGGGGACCCTCAGAAGGGTGATACACTTCTACCTAACCCCTGTCACTTGCTCCCTGTCCCACCCGGCCTCCTAGTACAACTCTTTTTCTAATTCTTTCTTTCTTCTCTCTTCCTTTCCCTTTGCCTCTTTTAATATGAATTTTTTTTTTTTTTTTTTTTTTGGAACTAACATCTAAGGTCACTTGGTTGTAATCACATTTTTTTGGGTATATTTCAAATCTTTCTATATCCAATCTGTTTTATTCACTGAGGTTTCATTTCTTTTGGTCTTCTGTGTTTAAACCAATTCATAACACCTGTCCAGGTCCCTCTGCAGAGCCCTCCTACCCTCCAGCAGATCCACACTCACACCCAGCTTGGTGTCACCATGATTCCACGATGCCCTTAAGTGTCACAATGATCTCCAAGATTACAGGAGGCTCCATAGTGTCACAACAGCCCCTTGGCTCCCCAACACCCTTGAGAGTCACAATGTCCCTTTGGTTCCATTGGGCCCCTCAGTGTCAAAATGGCCCTTGGTGTCCCAAGGCCCTGCAGTGCCACAATGGATCCTTGGTTCCATGAGGTCTCGCAGTGCAGCAATGCTCTCCTTGGTTCTGCACTGGCACCATGGCCCCTCGCTTCCCCAGGGCCTTGCAGTGTCACAATCATCACAGAATCACCCAGGTTAGAAAAGATCTTTGAAATTATCAAGTCCCACCTGAGACGCAGCACCCAGACAATAGCAGTCAATGGCACATCCAATCTATCCTGAAACACTTCCAGGGATGGTGATTCCCCCACCTCCCTGGCAGCCCATTCCAATGCCCAATCACCCTTTTTGTCAAAAATATTTCCTAATATCCAGCCTAAACATCCCTTGGCACAGCTTAAGGTTGTGTTGTCTTGTCCTGTCACTGTTCCCTGGGAGAAGAACCTGACCCACCTGGCTCTCCTACCCTCCAGCAGATTTCATACACTCACACCCAGCTTGGTGTCACCAGCAAAGTTGCTGATGGTGCACTCAATGCCCTCATGCAGATCATCAATGCAGATATTGAAATCCACACTGGCTGGCTCTGATCCCTCAGCCATCCTGCAGGTGCCCTGTGATGGCTCTCAGGGTGACCTGCTCCATCACCTCGCTGGGCACTGAGCTCAGGCTGACAGGCCTGGAGTTCCCCTGATCCTACTTCAGCCCTTCTTGGGGATGGGCTCACATTGGCACCTCCAGTCCTCTGGGACCTCCCTGCTGAGCCAGGACTGATGAGAAATGATGGAGAGCAGCTTGGGGAGCTCATCCAGCAGCTCCCTCATCCCCCTAATATGGATCCCCATCTGGTTGTAGAGACACCTGTGAGCATCTGAGTGGCTCAGCAGGTTCCCAGATGCTTCTCCCTGGATTACAGGGAGTCTGTTCTGCTCCCTGTCCACATCTATGAGCTCTGGAGAACACTTGTCCTGAAAACAACCTGTCCTAGTGCTGGAAACTGAGAAATCAAAGGTGTTAAGTACTTCAGCGTTTCCTTATCTTTAGTTACTGTATTCCCCACCACATCCAATAAAGAATAGAGGTTCTCCTTATCCAAAAATTTGCCATTCATTTATTTATAGAAACATTTTTATTATTTTTCAGAGAAGTGGCCTGGTTAAGTCTTAATTGAGCTTTCACCCCTTTAATTTTCTTTCTGCATGACCTCACAATATCCTTGAACACTTCCTGAATGTTCTGACCTTCTTTTCAAAGGTGATGCACCACCCTTCTCCCCCTAAGTTCCCACTAAAGCTCCATGCTCAGCCAGGACAGTCATTTTCCTCAATGGCTCACTTTTTGGCATAGAGGGACAGGCTGCTCCTTCCACATAAGGATTACTTTGTTTAAATGTGTCCATCCGCCCTGGACCTGTGTTTTTAAGGGCTGTTTCCCTTTTAAAAAATCAGTATCTGATTCAGTTATCCAAATCTGCATCTTGAATAGGCCACAGTCTGCTTACCATAATTCCAGTATAGAAGTTTGGTTGATGCCCCTCCTTCTTTCACAGAATATTGAAAACTCAATTATTTCATGATCACTGAACCCAGGCAGCCTCTGACCACCACATCTCCCTCCTTCTCTGTGAAGAGCAGGAGACAGAGATTTTTTTGTAAGTGAGAATGTTACCAAAAATTCAGTAAAATAAAAAACTCCTTAAAACCAATGTAGCATTAAAAGGAAGCATTCTTTATTTGGCTGGATGCATAGGGGGAGAGCTCCTCCCAATGCCATGCATGCTGAGTACAGGGAAGTTTCTGTTTATATTCTGTAGTTTGCAAACTTAATAATTGATTGTCCTAGACTAAACACACATATGATAATAATTGCCCCAAAATCCTGAACATATTTCCCCTCCCCTTCACCCATCTGTTCTTTTCTCCTGGGGTTCTTTCTCGTGGTCCCTGGTGGTCATGGACCCCAATGTTCCAGTGGGCCTGGCTGGGCTGGCAGGACACTGAGGCTGGTGAATTCCAGTTCCCCTTCTTACACAAGGGGCATTGTGTGATTTCCAGAGGGCAGTGGTTTTGGAGAACAAGCATTGTGTTATCTCACCTAGGATGGGCAATTTATCATCTGGTAACATGAGGTCACAGAGTGGGCTATTACATCACAGAGTGGGTTTTGTGAGGTCATCAAGCAGATACAACATCATAGGCTGTCTCTGCATCATCACCTGGGCTACCCCAGCCCCCTCACAGTTTCCCCAGAAAAGTCCAATGCTGTTTATGCCCAGCAGGGTCCCCTGTCCCTCTGTATCCCCCTGCTCCACCTGGAGCCACAGCCTCCCTCAAGGATGTTTCACAAATCAACCCCGGAGCCTGACACGGGACAAAGAGCCAGGGTTGTGTGACCAGGACATCAAGAACGTGGATTATCCAGGTCACTGGGGCCTGGTTTGGGTTCCCCAGGGCAGGAAAGATGTCTGGCAGCTGAAGCAGGGTGAGGGAAGGGCCTCCAAGGTGGGGCTGGAGCCCTTTGGCTGTGCGGAGGCGCTGAGGGAGCTGGGCTTGTCCAGCCAAGAGCAGGGAAGGCTGAGGGGCTCCTCATGCCAACCTGGCAGTGCCAGCCAGGAGCTGATGGAGGACACAGAGCCATCCAGACAGATTTCTACCCAGGGAACAGATACTGCAGAGGCTGTTGGATCAAGTTCCTGTGAGCCCAGAAGACTGCCATTAGTGCAGCTGTAGCTGTGCACAAGAGAGCTCTTCAGCCACTTTCACTTTTCCTTCCTCTGGGCATGGAAGGAACTTGTGAATTCAGCGTGTGGCTCATGTGTGCAAAGGGCAAATCTGGGCAGAATTGAGGCAGCGAGGGTTTGGGGCATCATGGGATCTGTGCTGGGCACAGAAGGTGTTTTCTATTGGTCTGAGACTGCTCTGAAAGTGGATGTAATATCCAATAGAGGAATGACTTTCGTTTTTTATGGAGCTGTGCCTTCCCTTGGTTCTGTTTGCTGACAATAAATGAACATCCCTCTGTGTCTCAGGCAGCTCCTTCTGCAAGGAAAGCAGGTGGGAGTTGGTGCCAAGGAGCTGAAAGCTGCACGTACAGCCTGGGCTGGAGGAAGCTCAGATTTGCACAGGACTGCTCTGAGTGCCAGGGGTTGGATAAGGGAAATGGTGGGGTTGGGGTAGGGACAAAGTGTGATTGATGGTCAGCCATAAAGGGTCTTGATTTTTGTATCTATTCTGACTACATTAGGAGGTGCTCAAGATCAACCAAATTGAAATTGTTGATATCAGTGCATAAAGAGGAAAAAAAGAAATGGGAAAAAAGTCTTCTCTCATTTTTTTTAATGTAATATGTTTTTACAAATGTAGTGAAAGCTTAGACAAGTCCTGCCTTATGCTCAGGTTTCTGGCAGTAGCTCTGTTTCTGGCGACCCGCACTTCAAATTGCTTTTTCTACTAAGTTCTTAAGAGTAGAAAATTAGGTATATTATAAAAGAAATTATTTACTGAATGGACTCAAGATTAACAGACAAGAGACTTTAAATTGACTACTTACTGCACAGGATAAACAAAAGAAGCGCAGGTAGATAGAAACACTCAGCACAATAAAGTTAGTATATTACAGGTAGTGAAGAAATAGCAGAGGTCAGGAGTCAATGTAACTTACCAACAAATTGATGAGGGAGTGCACATGGAGCCCTTTCACTCACATTCCAGAAAAGTAAGCATAAAGATGCATCCAGACTTGGCAGATAAGCCCTATCCTTTTGCAGGGACTATGCAGAAGACTTTTGCTTTGTGAAAGTTTTGTGTGACTTTCATAGTTTGCAAAGTGAAGTGTGAGTCACTCAGAAATTCAAGGCTTATCTCCCTTCAGTCTGCTCTCAAGGCAAGATGTTTATGGTCAGCTGGGAATTCCACCTCCCTGGCACCAGAGAGAACTCAGGACAGGACTGATGTCCAGCCTGGGTTATCTCAGCAATTCCTGAGAGGGGGAAGATGCCTTGAGTGATGGCCTAGCTGATGGACAGAACAGATGAGTTCTGCTGTGCCACAGGGGAAGTCCTGCTGCAGGAACCTCATGGAACCAATGATCTGTTGTGACATTGTGATGCCTCATGGAACCAAGGAGACCATGGTGACAATAATGAACTTAATGAAATCAGGGGTCCATTGTGACAGATCAAGGCCTCATGGAAACATAAAGAGCATTGTGACACCGTGGGGACCCATAGACCCAAATCTCCATTGTGACAGTTCAGAACCTCATGGAAGCAAGGGGCCTTTGTGATACTGCAAGGTCTCAGGGAACCAAGTAGTGCAAAGGTCACAAACATTTCTTGCAAGGTTCTGCCTTGGGGGTGAGGAATTTCTTTGGTGGCACCTTGTGCCTGTTTGCAGTGGGGAAATTTAAAAATTTTGGATTGCTTAAAAAAAAATTGCAACCCCCTCTTTGCCTGAGTGTTGTGAGTTCTCAGAAAGTCAGTGTGGAAAGGAAAAATAAAGAACTTTGTAAAGCTGAAGCACCTAGAGGCATTGAGCCTCACTGAGTGTTGTTACTAACAAAGCCTCTCAAGAGACTAATTGAAGCAGATAACTGGAGGCCATGATTGCACAAAGCTCTCAGACTCCAAGGCAAAAGCAAAACCCAAAGTCCTTTGAAAAACCTGCAGTCCCTGGGAGCATGAAGGATCCCCCAGGGCCATTCCTGACCAAGGCTCCCCAGGGACTGGTCCCAGCAGATCCCTGAGGCCACTAGGATGTGGGGGGGATGCTGAGGGAAGGACAAGGGGTGACAGTGCCCAGCCTTGCTGGGGCTGTGCCAGGAGGCCCCAGTGGCTCAGGACAAGGTGTCTCCTCAGAGTCCTTGGTGGCACAGACCCTGCTGTGCCCCAGGGCACCAAGACTTGGTTTCTCTTTGCCCCCACCTGTCATCTCTGCCTCCAGTTCTTGACTTTGATTGTGGCTCGGGGACACTTTCTCACCTGTGTTCCTTGATGGGAACCATTAAAACTTCCAAGAAACTTTGGAGTTTGATTCTCATTTGGAGTTCTTGAGAGGTTTCCTAACAAACCATGGTTGTGCCTTGATTTCCCTCTGGTCTCGTGCAGTTCATTAGGAATGTTTCTTATAATAGTTACGGAAAAATATTTCGAAGTGCATCCTAAAAATATCCATTCCTAATTTAAAGGGTACATTTTACTGCTGTTCTCGTTACAGCAGACATGATTGCAGCGTTCTGTGATTGATATTGATCCAGGGTCTCTTCTCAGGAGGTCTGGCCTGCTCAGAGAAGCTATGCCTTGAGGTCTGACCCAGTGTAGACAACCTTGCTCCACATTCTCCAACCCCATCCTGTCTGCCCTGACTCAACTGGGACCTCCTTTGCTTGGAGAGCTTGCTGCTCTCAGGGAAAGAGGAGTTCTTCCATTTTGTTATTTTTGACGCAATCTTAAACTCCTAATTTTCCCCAGTGAAAACAGAAACACTCCCCAGGTGTGTTCCAGCCCAAGGTGCCACCAAGGAGGTTCAGCATCATGGACCAAGGCCTGAGAGGTGGCGCCTGGAATCAACGCCACCTTTCCTTTGTGCATCTAAATCCCATCATGCCCCACAGCCCCTAGAGCCCCATTGGAGCCGGGACTACAACACCCATCATGCCCCGTGCGCCACAAAACCCCGGTATTCCCCCCCATATGTCAATAGATTTCCTCCAGAACTTCCAGGATCCCTAAACGTCCCCTCAGCACCCATTTAAGAACCTCCCAAAAACGTCCCAGAATCCCCTGAATGCTCCCAAGCCTACAGATACCCGTTACAGCCGTTACCCATTATTTCTGGGAATTCATCTCCTGCCATCCCCCCTGAGCTCAGAGCACATCATAACCCAGTCAGTCGCCTACAATTCCTGCCGTGCCCCGTGCCCTAAAACAGTCCAATTAGAGCTCCCCAAGATCCCTCCAAGCTCTCCTGAACCAAACACGTTCCCCTCTGAGGACCTCAAGTCTCCATTCAGACACAAAAGTGACCCCGTAGTGCCTCCTGGACCCCAAACTATCCACAAGAGGCACTTCCAGGAATACAGCTCCCATCATGCACCACAGTTCCGGTAACCGCCATTCCAGCTGAGACTTCATTCCCCATCATGCCCTGCACCTCATAGAGAGACATTGCAGCTGCGCCTGGAGCTCCCATGATGCTCTGCATCTCCTTTAAACTGTATTATACCCACACCTACAACTCACATCATCCCCCGCGCCACAGAGAGCCCCATCAGAGCCCCCCCAGTGCCTGCCCAGACCCCGAAGGGTCCCAGATTCTCCTCCATGACTTCCAGGTGCCCTCCTGGGCCCCCAAGTGCCTCTGAAATCCAGACTTCCTTCTATATTTTTCCCCAAAACTGCCCCGAATGTTCCCCAGAAATGTGTCCCTGGACCCTGAAGTGCCTACCTTGATCCTGCCTGAGAAAAAGTTGATAAAAAAGATAATAAAATGATTACAAATATTATGAATTATCCTAAAGTGGAAGAAAAAAAAAAAACAACAAATAGAGCTTAATTAATTAATTAAAGGAATTGTGTTACTTAGAAACAATGATGAATAATTTATTTGGTTGGTAATAATGTAAAGATTATGAATCTAATTATAAAAATTAGGTTAAAATGTATAGAATAGTAGTCTTATATTTCAGAAAAATAAAATGCTATTATTTAATTCCATTTTTCATTTCAAGAGAAATTGATAAGATTTTTTTATATTTTTGGTTGTCAGTTCCAGGTGGGAGATATCGTGAGTTGGTAAGGCTGGGGGTGAGGAGCAGGTTGTCTGAACTGGGTCAGTCTGAGAGGGCCTCATTCTTCTCTGTGCCCAGTTCTTCTAAGTAGGCATCCAGCATCAAGATCACCTGTGGAATTCTTCTATCAGTTTATCTCTGAAAAAAAACCAGTAAAACATTCTTTTGGGGAAAATAAAGCAATGAGATGCACTTTGCAAACTTCCTCCTTAACCAAATTCTAAACTGACTCCAAACAACTGCACAAGCCCTGGAAACTTGATGACAATTGAAAGAAGACAAAGAGATATTGAGGGCTTTCTGTATTTTAATGACCCCCAGAATGGAATTGGGGCTGTGTCCAGAACCCTCAGGCACTGAGAGAAGGTTGAACAAGCTGCTCAAGGAGTCAGAAGCAAAACTCCAAGTCCCTTGGAGCATCAGTGGCCCCACTGAGGGCGGGGACTACCAAAGGCTCCCCAGGGACTGGTGAGAGCAGATCCTTGAGGGCAGGATTGCAGGAGCCAAAGGCTGAGAGCAGGAACTGCAATGCTGAGCAAGGCCTGGGCAGGTTGGAGGCAGCAGAAAGGCCAAGGGCTGAGCCCAGGCCTGGCCCAGCAGGGCCTGTCCCTCACGGGTGGCTTGGGGATGTTCCTGGGGCACTGGGGTAGGAGGGGCAGCAAGGAAAAATGGCATCACCCTGCCAGCCCTGCCCAGCCCTTGGCCATCTCTCCTGCAGCCTGTGCCCCTGTGCGTGCTGCTCCTCTGCCCTGGCTGGCTGCACACGCCCATCTCGCTGTCCCCCCAGCATTTCTCAGCCCAGCATTGCTGTGCCCTCCCTGGGCTCCCTGCACCCAGCGCTGCCAGCTCATGGCACACGGAGCCATGGCATGGCATGGCCTCAGCTGGGACACCTGGGCCATCAACATTCTGCCCTGGCAGGGACTTTGCTGTTTCCTCATCTGAAGGCTGAACCTTCCAGGCTGCACTTTGGGGAAGTTTTCTTCTCTTCCCACTCCCGAAGAAAGCTCTGTCTCCTGCTGTTCACAAACAGAGAAGGGCTGGTGGGAGATGTGGTGATTGGAGGCTATTTGGGGTGCAGATATCATGAAATATTTTTTTCAACATTCTGTGAAAGAAGGAGGAACATCAACAAAACTTCTACTCTGGAATTATGGAGGGTAGTCTTTGGACTATTCAAGATGCAGATTTAGATAATCAGGTGCTGATTTTTTTTAAAACAAACTATTGCAGGAAGGATGGAGACACTTCAAGAAAGAAATCTTGAAGGAGCAGAAACAGCCTGGTCCATGTGCCCAAAGTCAGCTAGCAATGAAAATAACTGGTCTGACTGGGCATGGAGCTTTTTCCAGGGACTCAGGGAAAAAAGAAGCTTCATCACCTTTGGACTGAGAGGCAGGCAACTAAGGAAATAATTAAGGATGTTCTTAGGTCATGCAGAAATACAATTAGAGAGCTGAAACCTCAATTAGGATTTAACCAGGCTACTTCTGTGAATGATAACAAAAAATATTTTATCAATATATTAATGGGAAAAGGATGGTCAAGGAGAATTTCCATTCCTTATTGGAGGGAATATGGTTACCAAGTATGAGGTAAAGTCTGAGAAACTTAACCCCTATTTTTCCTCAGTTTTCAACAATAAGACAGGTTGTCCTCAAGACAAGTGTTCTCCTAAGGGAGCAGATGCAGACAGAGAGCAAAACAGACCCCTGTAATCCAGGAGGAAGCAGCTGGGGACCTGCTGAGCCATTCAGATGCTCACAGGTGTCTCTGCGAGCAGACGGGAATGAGGAATCTAGGGGGATTCCTAGGGAAATGAGGGATCTGCTGGATGAGGTTCCCAAGCTGCTCTCCATCATTTCTCATCAGTCCTGGCTCACCAGGGAGGTCCCAGAGGACTGGAGGTGCCAATGTGAGCCCATCCCCAAGAAGGGCTGGAAGGAGGATCTGGGGAACTCCAGGCCAGTAAGCCTGACCTCGGTGCCCAGCAAGGTGATGGAACAGAACACTTTGAGAGCCACCACCAGGCACCTACAGGATGGCTGAGGGATCAGAGCCAGCCAGTGTGGATTTCAATATCTGCATTGATGATCTGGATGATGGAATTGAGTGCAGCACCAGGAAATGTGCAGATGACACCATGCTGGGTGTGAATCTTCTGGAGGGTAGGAGGGTCTGCAGAGGGACCTGGACAGGCTGGATTCAGGGATTATGTCCATCAATTTGAGGTTTAACAAAAGCTGGGTCCTGTACTTTGCCCACAACAACCCCTGCAGTTCTACAGGCTGGGGACAGAGTGGCTGTACAATTGCCAGGCAGAAAGGGAGCTGGGGGCACTGATGGACAGCAGGCTGGACATGAGCCAGCAGAGTGCCCAGGGGGACAAGAGGCCAATGGCTCCTGGCCTGGATCAGGAATGCTGTGGTCAACAGGACCAGAGCAGTAATTCTTCCCCTGTGCTGGGCACTGGTTGGGCAGCACCTTGAATGCTGTGTCCAGTTCTGTGCCCCCCAATTCAGGAAGGACATGGAGGGGCTGGAGCATGTCAGACAAGGGCAACAAGGGTAGTGAGGAGTGGGGAACACAAGTCCTGTGAGGAGTAGCTGGGAGCTGGGGTTCTTTACCCTGGAGAGAAGTAGACGCAGAGGTTACCTTATCGCTCTCTACAACTTCCTGAATCGTGGTTTTAGCCAGGTGGAGGTTTGTCTCTTTCACCAGGCAGCAACAGAATGAGAGGACGTAGTCTTAATCTTCAGCAGGGGAAATATAGGTTGGATATTAGGAAAAATGTTTTTTACAGGATATGTGGTAAAATTCTGGAATGATCTCTCCAGGGGTTGGTGGAGACACATCCCTGTATGTTTAAAAAAGTCTAGGTATGGCAACTGGTGCCAAATGGAGGTGTTAGACAGGAGTTGGACTTGATCTTGAAGTTCTCTTCCAACCTCGTGATTCTGTGATTCTGTGAATTCACTGAGTCTTTCAGGTGAAGTCTCTGTCCCTGTCTTTTCCCTGTGTCTCTGTTACAGATGAAAGCTGCTGGTGCCATTCTCACCTTTAACCCCTGATTTAAATGAAGACACATGTTCTTGGGTGTGTTAATCAGGCGTTGCTCAATGTTTATGTGGAATTTCTGTATCCTCATGGCACCAAGGAGACCCTTGTGGCACTGTGGAAACTCTTGGAACCAAAAAGCCACTGAGACATTGGGGCAGGATGGTACCAAGGAGATCATTGCGGTACTGCAGATCCAAGGACACTGTGGTGGCTCCATGGAAACTCATGGAATCGTGGACACTGTGACACAGCAGGGCCTTGTGGAACCAAGGAGTGAATTGTGACTGTACCAAACCTCATGGAACCAAAGAGCCATTGTGGAACTTCAGAGCCTTGTGGACCAAGGGAACCACAGTGACACTGTGAGAGTCCATGGAACCAAGTGGCCATGGTGACACTGGAGCCTCATTGACCAATGGTGCATTGTGACACTGCAGGGCAGTATGGAATCATGGAGACAACTGTGACATTACACAGTGTCATGGCAGCAAGGGGCCATTGTGACACTGTGGGGCCTCGTGGGACCAAGGAACAGTTGTGGTACCATGGCAATTGTGGCAACTGTGGCACTATGGAACCAAGGAGACCATTGTGACACTACAGGACTCCATGGAGCTAAGGATTCATGTAACAGTGTGGGACACATGGAACTAAGGGGGCACTGTCACACTGCGGGGACTCATGTAATTGTAGAGACTTCTGTGACACTTCAGGGCTTCTTGGAATCAAGGGACAGTTGTGGTACTGTGGTGCCCCATGGATCCAAGGAGAGCATTGTGACACTGAACCTAATGGAATTGTTGCAAATGATATAACTTTTAGGGTTTTTAAATATAACTTCAGTCAGGGGTTTGTTTGCCTTTGCCCAGGAGGTGGGCAGTTGAAGCTTCTCTTCAAAAGACTCTGTTCACCAAGGCTGGGTGAGGCCTGATGAGTTCAACATCTACAGACTGGGAGTAACCAGAAGATACACAGAAGGTAAACAAGCATTGACAAACATCACCTGCAGTGTGGTTGGAGACACCTGGTCTGGGAAAAGATTGGTAAGACAATCAAAGAATGAGGGCCTAATTCACATCAAAAGCAAAGGGATCAATAACCAACAGGAGATCAAATACTAAGAATTTAGATCAATTAATTTCTTCAATGTAACATGAATTTCTTTGGGTTTGTCTGTATAAATATGTGAAAAGCCTAGTAAAAAAAACATGTGTGGTGGAATGATTTTCACTGCACAAAGCAGGTACGAGTGGGTGAAATTATTTCTATTGCACATGCAGGCCACAATAACATCCTGGCCAGAATAAAGTAATGCCTAAATTCTCCAGCACTGAGTAGATGTTGGGGAGTTTCTGTTTTTCATACAGTTTCAGTGTCAGTCCCACTGAGGTTCATCACCAACAGAAGTTCTTCCTGAACTCATTGGAGGAGATAATTGGTGGCCCTGGTTGCACAAAGCTCTCAGAGCAAAAGCAATGCCCAAAGTTCTCTGAAAAACCTGCAGTTCCTGGGATCATGCAGGAGCCCCCCAGAGCCATTCCTGACTGAGGCTCCCCAGGGACTGGTTCCAGCAGATCCCTGAGGCCACTGGGATGTGGGGGGATGCTGAGGGCAGGAAAAAGGGTAACAGTGCCCAGCCTTACTCAGGACAAGGTGTCTCCTCAGAGCCCTTGGTGGCACAGACCCTGCTGCGCCCCAGGGCACCAAGACTTGGCTTTTCCTGGGCACTGCCAGCCCTGCCAGGGCCCTTGGCCATGTCCAGCACAGCTTGTCCTGTGCTGTCCCACAGCTGCTGCTGTTTCCCTGCAGGCTGCACACTCCCATCTCACTGTCCCTGGCTCTGCCCTGCCACTGCCAGCCCTGCCCTGACCTCTGCCCACAGTCACCCTCTGTGCCTTGGGACACACACACATGCACTGAGCTCATCCTCCTCCTCCTGGGTGCTTCTCCTGCCACAGCACTGCCCTGGGAGGGTTCATTCCTCACAGGAGCTGCTGTGTTTGTACTGGTGCATTTTATAGCTCTACTCTGCCTGTCTGTCAATTCTGTCTTCAAAGAGCTCTCCAAGGAATAGATTCATTGAATTGTGGAATAACAAAGGTAGGAAGAGCCCCCTGAGCCCCCTTGGCCTGTGTGTGGCTGGGATGGAGTTCCCTTTGCCCAGAGTAGCCCCTGTCCTGCTGTGCTTGGCTGTTGGAGCTAGAGTGGATTTGGTCCCAGCCCAAGGCTTTGGCTGCTCCTGAGCAGGGCTGGCCCCACATGAGGCATCTCTGCAACCCCTAAACCAATTGCCTGGGGTGGAGGGGGGGGGGGGGCAAATGTTCTTGGGGACAAAGGGATGAGACAGCTGGGATGGACTGACCCAAGGGATCCTCCAATCCATGGGATGTCCTGATTAGCAGGGACATGAGGAGCATAAGAGGGCCTCTGGATTTTTTGTATTAATACACTTCTCTTCTAACGCAACTATGACGTGTTGAATTCTTGTGCTGAATTCTTGTCTCTCCATGGTTTTTCTTGCTTCTGCATTTGGCCCTTGCTTTGTAGTCCCCCTGACATTAATCTCTCATTATAGTGACCCACAACTGTTCACCTTATTTTCTCCTGTTTTCTGTGTAACGAGGGACAGTGACAGAGACACTCTGTTGTCACTGGATGCCCAGAGAGAGGGTTTAACCACAGCCACCTTGCCCAACTCTGCTCTTATTGGCACCCCCAGAAATGTCAGGGCTCTGTCAGGTGCCCACCCCTGAGCTCATGCCCTGCTCACAGTCCCAGGGGTGTCCAGGGACACGAGTCCTTCCCTGGCACACACACAGACAGTTCATTGCAGCATGGACAGGGGCTCCCTGGGCTCTGCTGCCACTGCCAGAGCCTGGCAGGGACCTCAGCCCTGCGTGTGTCACCCTGCCCTGCCCCTGCCCGAGGTACCCCATGGCCAGAGGGATGGACACGGGGAGCTCTGGGCACAGGAGCTCATCCCAGCCCTGCATCCAGGGTGTCCCAGGAGATGTTAATCTGCAGAAACTCCAGCACCAGCTGAAGGTGTTTGTGCTCACTGGGTTTATGTCCCCTCACACACACACAGGATGTTTAGGGCTGTGGAATGTCCTTGCACTGCAAACACAGACTCCTGACCTGGTCACTTGATGTCCCTCCAGGAAGGCAAGAACAACCTCTGTGCCCTGGGGTGAGAGGGCACTGCTGGAAGCAGCTCTGGCTTTGCAGGGACACTGCTGGGACAGCCCCACCCTGAACACTGCCACACTTTGGCTGTCACTGTTCTCCTCTCTAGGGCACTGTGTTGGGAACATCTTTGAGAGCAAACTGGGAAGGAGATTGAAGCTTTCAGGCCCTGCACTGGGGAGATGCCCTTGCATGATGGAAATGCTGTTGCAGAGTCCAGCTCTGTTCCAGCAGTGCCCACAGCCTGTTCCTGCCTGCAGTGCCAGTCACACAGCAGGACTGGGACCGAGCTGAGAGAGCCCTGAGATCTTAAACCAACACAGGGGCTCTGAAGGGGAGTGTGGAAGTGAAGGAAGGGGAGGTTATGGAGCAGAAACCCTGGGGGTGCCTGGCAGTGAGGAGCACTGTGGTTCCCTTTTTACACCAACTCTGCCCAGAGGCACCAACCCTGCAGCTCCAGGGAAGCCAAAAATGTCAGGCAACTGCGGCATACAAAGTTCTTGATTTTGTGTAAGCACATATGTAGTACAGCTCTTGGATTATATAGCATGTGGTTCACACTAGGAACACGAATACTGAATTAAAAAGGGTAATGACAAAGATTTTCCTGTGAATATGTTTTAAGAAGTGTGATACCATAGCCAGCGGAAAAAACATGGAACACAGTGTAGGCATTACTGAGTAATATCATAATAGTTATACAGTAGAATGAGAGTTTATAACTTTTTAAAAGAATTCATTATGAATTTCCTCAGGCCATCCTTGAGCTCCTGGTTCCTCAGGCTGTAGATGAGGGGGTTCAGGGCTGGTGGCACCACCGAGTACAGAACTGACAGGGCCAGATCCAGTGATGGGGAGGAGACTGAGGGGGGCTTCAGGTAGGCAAATATGCCAGTGCTGAGGAACAAGGAAAGCACAGTCAGGTGAGGGAGGCAGGTAGAAAAGGCTTTGTGCCGTCCCTGCTCAGAAGGGATCCTCAGCACAGCCCTGAAGATCTGCACATAGGAGAAAACAATGAACACAAAACAGCCAAAACCTAAACAAACACTAACAGCAAGAAGCCCAAGTTCTCTGAGGTTTGAGTTTGAGCAGGAGAGTTTGAGGATCTGTGGGATTTCACAGAAGAACTGTCCCAAGACATTGCCGTGGCACAAGGGCAGGGAAAATGTATTGACCGTGTGCAGCAGTGAATAGAGAAAGCCACTGGCCCAGGCAGCTGCTGCCATGTGGGCACAAGCTCTGCTGCCCAGGAGGGTCCCGTAGTGCAGGGGTTTGCAGATGGACACATAGCGGTCGTAGCACATGATGGTCAGGAGGAATAACTCATCTGAGATGAAGAACAGAAAGAAAAAGAGCTGTGCAGCACATCCTGAGTAGGAGATGGACCTGGTGTCCCAGAGGGAATTATGCATGGCTTTGGGCACAGTGGTGCAGATGCAGCCCAGGTCAGAGAGGGCCAGGTTGAGCAGGAAGAAGAACATGGGGGTGTGCAGGTGGTGGCCGCAGGCTACGGTGCTGATGATGAGGCCGTTGCCCAGGAGGGCAGCCAGGGAGATGCCCAGGAAGAGGCAGAAGTGCAGGAGCTGCAGCTGCAGCGTGTCTGCCAATGGTAGCAGGAGGAAGTGGCTGATGGAGCTGCCGTTGGACATTTCTGCCATATGGGCATGGTGGACCACTGAGAGGAGACATTGACAAGCTGGAAAAGATTTTCTTGAGTCAATCCTGTGCAGTTATATTACAAATCTTCTCAAAACTACTTCTCTTCCTGTGGAGGAACTGCAGTAACTTTTTTTTTTTTTTTTTTTTTTTTAATATCCATTTTGCACTGCTGAGTTACTACCTCTTGTTCAGCATTGCTCTCAGCCTGAACACTGGGGAGTCTAGAAGGACAACAGGGCTCCTGTGCCCCATTGTGGTCAGACCTGCTGGTCCCACACAGTTTCCCTGTGCTCATTACACGCCCCACTATTTCATGGTGATCAAAATTACAGTGTGCTGGAAAAACAAAGTGGATTCTTTGAAGGCTCCATTTTCAAAGTCCATCTTCCTAAACCCTTCTCTCTTTCCCTGTGCAGCTGGACTTAGAAGGATATCCAGGGCTTTTCTGGCTCTTTGCTGCCTGGACTTGTGCCTATTAGGAGCTGTTTCTCTGTATCCAAGACTGGATATCCCTGTATCCCTGTACCCCTGCCAGAGCCCAGCCCAGTTCATTGGGGCTCAGCTCTGCCCTGCAGACTCCTCCCAGCACAGGGCACTGCCCTGGGGCATCTCCCTGCCAGCAGAACCTTTAGGCAGCTCAGAAAAACACAAATGCTGCAAGCCAAGGTGTTGCTGCTGCTGTCTGTAGACCGAGGAGGGTAAGGAGGCACTTTGTGAGGGAGATCTGAGGCAGATCTGCTGATCCCTAATGGGACAGTGCAGGAGTCTCAGTGACACACACACACCTGACAGCCCCTTTCCCTTGCCTTGAGAGAAAACTGAGAGCAGCCCTGGCCATGCAGCACCATCTCCACAGCAGGAGGAATCTGCCCTGATGTGGGTCACTCCTTCCATCTCCAATTTCTCCCCACAGTCCATGGGGAGCTGCCAGGCAGGATGAGAGCTGCCCCTGGCAAGTGGCACATGCCCTGGCCTGGCCTGGCCAAGAGCCCTGAGGGCTGCAGGAGCTGCTCTGCAGGACAGCCCTGGGCAGCCCTGGCTTTAGTCCCAGCTTCAGCCCCTGCAGCTGTCCCTGGTAGCAGGAGCCATCCTGCCCTGTCCCTCTGACAGTGCCCAGGGCAGCCCTGCTCTGCAGCACATCCTCCTCCTCCTCTGCCTCAGAGAAACTGTGAGAGTCCTCCTGACACATCCCCCAGGCTGTGGGCTATGCTGGCTTCAGGAGATCACTCCAGCAGCACAGGGGACATTGCCCTGCACCCACAGACCCACCACATCGAGGGCTGTGGAAATGTTTCCCCAAGTGAAGTCTCAGCTCAATGTCTTCTCAGTCCTGACTGCCTTTAGCCTGTCTGTGTCTGGCTCCTGTCCCCTCAGTGCCTGCAGGCAGTGCCCTCAGCCCTATTGGGCTGGGAGAGGAGCAGCTTCTCAGCAGAAATGTCTTTTTGAAGCTTTTCCTGGTTGCCATTATCTCCCTCTGTGCCAGGAGACACAACACAATGACTTTGATGACTCCCTCAGGAGTTGGATCTTTTTTAAATTAGATTCAGTCCTGAGAGAAGGTTTTTCAAAAATCCTCTCAAGAACTCAAAACTAAATTGAAACTTGAAAGTTTGTTGAACTTTTAATGGGTCTCACTGATAGACAGGACTGAGAAAATTCCCCAAGGTACCAGATAGAGCAGAAAAATGGAGGCATTGGTGACAGGTAGGAACAAGGAAATTAAAGGTGTCTCTGACACTGAGCAAACCTGGATATGTTTCAGGAATTCAAAGGGCCAAGGGCTGAGCCCCAACCCCTGGCAAGGCAGGTCCTGTCCCTCCCTCATTGCTCATGGCTCTTCCCTGGCCATTGGGCTCTGGGGATATGCAATGCCAAGAGCAGGACTATGAGGCAGCCCCTGCCAGGCTGCTGAGCAGGGACAAGGAGGCACTGAGGCCCCAGCACAGCAAGGCTCACTTGTCCCCTGCTGGCCTCAGGCCCAGGGCCAGCAGCCATGGCCCAAGTGCTGCAGCAGTTGGCTCTGGCAGGGCCTTTCAGCTGCTGCCCATCCCTGTGCCCTCTGCAGCCCAGGCTGTGCTACGGTGCCCATGCCCTGTGCCTCTGTCCCTGCAGGCTGTTGTCATCCCCCGGCTGCCCCACCTCACTGGCCCCTTCCTTTGCTGACAGTTCTGCATTCTTCCTGCCTCTGCCTGGCCACACAAAGCCTTGGGGTGCTCCAGACTCCTTTTGGAGGACGTGTTGCACGCCAGCCCTTCCCCGGGAGAGAAATTCCTTTCTCCTTGTGTTCAGTCTGGATTGCCTCAGCAGTTCTTGGCATGAATCCTTTATTTCTCTGTCTGTTTTTCATTATGTCAAAAGGATGCACCATCTCTGAAATGGCCCTTCAATCCCTTCCAGGGCTCTCCTCTGCTGTCCTCAGTCTCCACTCCACTGAGCACTGAGGTCTATCATCGCTATATATTGGTCATTTGCTTGAGGCTTCCAACCCCCACCTCTGAAGATCTCTGGGCCCTCTCTAAGGTGTTTTGAAATGAAAACTGTCACCTCATAGTGTAAGAAAATCACCAGAGGAACAAGGCCAGCTGGACCTCTCTGTTCTGTCTCCTTTTGTCTGGGAGTAGTCCTTGAATAGGTAGAATTTAGGTGGCCAAATTCCAGTTTTGTCCATGGCCCCTTAATGAGAAGACCAGTTCTTTTCCATAGGAAGGAAAGCACAGGGCCCCAGTGCTCCACGGGCTGAGGAGAGACAGCCCTTGAGATGTCAAAGTCAGCTGGATCTGTCAAGTCACCCCTGGGAGGCCAAACCAATCAGACCTGTTCCATCTCTCCTCAGCTTCATGAGGCCCCACAGTGTCACAATGTTCTCCTTACTTCTGCAGTGTCACAATGGCCCCTTGTTTCCATGAGGCCCTGCAGGTTTACTGTTATAAATGAATGCAATGGGCCATAAAGGATCGAATCAAAGTTAAAAAGATTTATTAGTTACAGAAGACAAAAGCAAAATCCACAGCGCCGGGTGACAGAGGAACTCCTGCTCCGAAACTGCTGTGGCCCCCCTCAGCTCGCTCCTTTTAAGTTGTTCAGTTTCGGGGTTCCATGCCCCTCCTCTAGCAGTTCTACGCACGCTCCTCGGGTTTCATGCCCCCCCCCTCTAGTAGTTCTGCGCACGCTCCTTCAGTTGCTAGGGAGTCTTCTTCTGCCTTCTGGTGGTGGAGGGATGAAGGTGAGTAGTCTTTCTCACCCTTGTTTTACTGACCCTCACTAACACTTAAGGCGATAGATAATTAACGCAAGCAAAGTGAAAATAACTATCAGCATCTTGGCAAGCAAAGCAAAACAATTAGAGACATCTTGGGTCACTCTCAAGGTCTTTCAGACAAGCAAAGCAAAATAATTAACAGCATCCTTGCAAGTAAAGCAAAATAGCAAAATGATATCCCAGCCTCCAAGTCCTTGCAAATCCTCTCAAGGTCTATCAGGCGAACAAAAGGTTTTCATCACATTTACAATGGCGCTTTGGTTCTGTGAGCCCCCACAGTGTCACTATGGTCTCCATGATTCCATGGGGTCTTGCAATGCCACAATGGTCTCCATCGATCCATGGTACCCTGCAGGATCACAACGGCCCTTTGGCTGCATAAGGCCCTGTAATGCAGCAATGGCCTCCTGGTTCCACAAAGTCCTACTGCTTCACACTGGCTCTATGGGACCACGCGGCCCAGCAGTGCCACAGTGATGTCCTTGGTTGCACGGGGTCCCCTCTGTGTCACAACTGTCACCATAGAAAGGAAACAAACGAGCCCCAGTGCTGCAGAAGCAGATGAGGGGCAGTCACCAGAGGCCAAGGACAGCCAGACTTGATGGCATTTGCAGATTTTTTCTTGGAGTAATCCTCGGAAAAATGAAATTTTCATGGCAGAATACCATTTTCTGACATGGACATCTGGAGAAAAAGGACGGTTCTTTTCCAAAGGAAGGAAAGAACAGAACACTGGTGTTTCAGAGGCAGATGAAAAGCGGCCATCAGAGGCCATGGCCATCCAGACCTCTCTGTTCTGGCAGCTTTTGTCTGAAAGCAATCCTTGGATACATGGAATTTCAGAGATGGATACCTAATTTCAGCTCTATCTGCACTGATGAGAGGGACAGGTTTTTTTCCCATAAGAAAGAAAGCACTGAGCCCCAGTATTTCAAAATCAGGTGAGAGTCAGCCCCCAAGAGGCAAAGGGCAGTCAGACCTGTCTGTCCTGGCAGCTTTCACCTGATAGCAATCCTTGGATATATGGAGTTTTGGAAGTGGAATCCCAGTTTCAGACATGGGCACCTGGTTGAGAAGGATAGTTTTTTCCTACAAGAAAGAAAAATGTGAAGTCCAAGTGTTTTGGAAGAAGATGACAGGTGACCACCATAGGCTGAGCCAGCCAAACCTGTCTCTCCTGACACCTTTCATCTGGGGGAAATCCTAGGACATAGGGATTTTTGGAGGTGGAGTCTCAATTTTTGGTTGTGGGTGCCTGGAATGGAAGAAGAGTTTTTTCATTGGGAAACACTCCAGTATTTCAAAGATAGATGAGAGCCAGCCCTCAGGAAGCCAAGGCCAGCCAGACTTGTCAATCATGGCAGTTTTTTTCTGGGAGCTGTCCTTGTATTTAGGGAATTTTGGAGATGTCACGGTGTGACTTTTGTTTTGCCAATTCTAATATATTTAATTTCTTTTAGAAATAGGATTTAGGAGCATAAGCAAGGCAGGCTTAAAACTTAAAAAGGTACAAGAAGAAATTTATTAATAACAGAAAAAGAATTCAGAATAAGATTCCTAGATTGTTCCCTCCTCTCCCTTCCTTCATTCCACATTCCTTAGCAACAACATATAGAGAACACTTCAGTCTGTTATCTACTTAAATAATCATTTCAGTTCACTTAAGATAGAAAAGTTCCTTTTTTAGTTTAGGTTTAGGAGGTGTCTTCACCTTCACAATCTTCATCCGCCCGGGAAAATATTGCAGATTATGACTCTCCTCTCATTTTTACAGTCCTTCCAGAGCTGTGCTATGGGTTATGTTACACACTTGGGGTACCACTTTTAAAGGCAGGCTGATGAAAAATAAAATTCTTTTAATCTTCTACTCTCCCAAATGTCTCTGTTGATATTTCAGTCCCAGAACAGAGAGAGCTCCATTTCTCCGAAGCAAAAAGTCTTCTTCTCAAGCATCCAAACCTCCCCAAGTATATTTCACAGTTTAAAGGAATTTTAGTGTAGTCGCTATCCCCTTAGCCCACAAAAAAGGTTTTCAGCTACTTATCAGTTGCGTCTTTTAAATCTCTTCCCACCAGAAACTTTATCTTCATTCTGCTGACCTCTGTAATCTCCATGCCTTATTTCTTCTCATTCAGGGGAGCTCAGGAGATGGAGATTCTTATCTAGGCATTAAAAAGGGTTAAAATTGTATCCAGATCGTGAAGAAGTCATGTGAGGAGCTGCAGGCCTCTTATTGCAGAATGGCAGGGCAGGGAGGGGAGGGAAGGGAGAGCCTTTGGTGGCTCCCCAAACCCCCCGCTCGGCCATGCCATGTGGAGAGGGGAGCCGGGCCAAGCCGAGCTGAGCAAAAGCCAAGCAGAGCCAGGGACCACCAGGGCAGAGGCCGAGTCCATGCCAGAGCCATGCGGCTGGGGCCATGCGGAGCTGGGGGCCCCCAGGCCAGGGCCTGGCCAGGGGCTCCCTGCAGAGCTGGTGCCAGGGTGCTGGTCCAGGCCCCCCTCTGGGCTCAGAGCTGGACTGGGGGGGGAAAGGTGGGGGTAGGGGGGGCACAGTGCCCCGGCCAGAGGCCACCATGCCTCCCGGGATCCGGAAGGTGAAAGAGAGTTAGTTAACTCGATCCAATGTGATTTGTGAAAACAAAATAACTTTTAATTGGTTTCCCGAGCCATCCACTACTAAATCAGCTCTCTGACTGATTCCAGCAGCTCACAGGGGAAGCTCTCAGAGACTGGACAGCCCCTCCTGTTCCCCTTGTCTCGTGTTGCTTTCCCTCAGGCAGCTCCACCCCTCCCCCCCCATCACATGAAACCAACACAGGAGAGGATTCCCAAGTTTGGCCAAGGGTACCTAGAGGAGAATTACAGTGCTTTTCGATAGGAAGGAAACCCCAGAGCCCCAGTGTTTCAGTAGCAGATCAGAACCCTCAACATGCCAATGTCAGTCAGACCTGTCAGGTGGCCCCTGGAGGCCCAGCCAACCAGACCTGTTCCATGTTCCCTTCATTCTGTGGGGCCCCATAGTGTCATCATGGTCTCCTTGAGTCCATTAGTTCCTTTAGTGACACAATATTCCCCTTGTCACAATATTCTCCTTGCTTTTGTAGTGTCGCAATGGCCGCTTGCTTCCATAAGGGCTTGCAGTGTCACCATGGCCTCTGGGTTCCACATGGCCCCACTGTGTCACAATGGCTCCTTGGTTCTACAGACCCCACAGGTTCATCACTGATCTTTGATTCCACAGGGGTTCTGAGAGTCCCCCTGATTCCACAAGGCACTAGAGTGTCACAGCGGTTGCTTTGGTTCCATGAGGTTCCATGGTGTCTCCATGGTGTCTTTGGATCTGCTGCTGTCCTTGTCACAACTGACCCATGATTGCATAAGGGTCTGCAGTGTCACTGTGGTTGCTGTCAGAGGCACGATGAGATCAATGTCCCAGACACCTCGGGATGAGCTGTCAGTCAGTCACACAGTGGGCTGGTGCTGACCCAGGCTCTGATTGCCCCAGCAATCACAAATCCCACATAGGGGGAGGCCCATGAAGGGCCAGAGGCTCAAAACATGGAGCAGGTGCTGAGCCCATGGTCTGTACCCTGCCTTCTGTTGGGCTCTGTGTCTCACCCACACTGGAACCCAAGGAGTTGGTAGCCATGTGTGTGTCTTTCTACAGAGCTTCTGTCTTTCTATCTCACTTTCCTCTCCTTCTAATGCACTTTATATGGAACAGTTTTGGGCACTTCAACAATTTAAGTGTTTAAAAGTTTCCAGGTTTAAATAGGCTAAGTTAATGAGCTTCCTGATAAGTGTTTTATGTTGAATTGGATGTTGTATTAAAACCTCTCCCAAAGTCCCTTGATTTTCTATACTTTGCCAGTAAAATTTTGGTGTCATTTTGACATCTTAAGAACATCCAGCTGGTGTTTCATCTGTGCATCAAACTCAAGTAAAGAACCCTTTGTTTACCCCCAGCATTTCAGTGTTCCGGGGTGTTAGAGCCCCACAGGCTCACAATGGCCTCTTGTTTCCATGAGGCCCCACAGTGTCACACTGGCCCTTGGTTCCATGAGCATCTGGAGTGTCACACAAATTGATAACATTTTTCCTTGCTGCACCTCCCATCCCAGTGCCCCAGGAACAGCCCTGAACCACCCATGAGGGACAGGCCCTGCTGGGCCAGGCCTGGGCTCAGCCCTTGGCCTTTCTGCTGCCTCCAACCTGCCCAGGCCTTGCTCAGCATTGCAGTTCCTGCTCACAGCCTTTGGCTTCTGCAATCCTGCCCTCAAGGATCTGCTCTCACCAGTCGCTGAGGAGCCTTTGGCAGTCCCTACCCTCAGTGGTGCCACTGATGCTCCAAGGGACTTGGAGTTTTGCTTCTGACTCCTTGAGCAGCTTGTTCAACCTTCTCTCAGTGCCTGGGGTCCTGGACTGAGTCCCAAATCCACCATGGAGATCATTAAAATACAGAAAGCCCCCAGGAACTCTTTCTCTTCCTTCAATTGTCTTCAAGTCTTCAGGGTCTGTGCAGTTGCTTGGAGTCAGTTTGGAATTCTGTTAAGAAGGAAGATTTCAAAGTGAATTATTTTCCTCAAGGGAATGTTTTTCTACTTTTCACTTCAGAGAGAAAGTGATAGAAGCATTCCCCAAGTGATCTTGATGCTGAATGTCTCCTTAGGAGCTTTGGGCACATTGAAGAAAGAGCCTCTTGCAGGCTGATCCTGTTTGGACAACCTACTCCTCACCCCCAACCTCATCATGTCATATCTCCCGCCCAGGAATGAATACTCAAAATATAAAAAAAACCTCATAATTTTCTTTTTATAATAAAAGTGTTATTAAATATTAAAATTATAATTGCAAATTTCTTATTTATAATATTACTGTTCTATATTTGTATAACCTACTCTTTATTTTTATATTAAGACTGTATACATTACTGTCAACCAAAAAAATTATTGGTCATGGGTTCTAAGTATCACAATTCCCTTCATTAATGAAATAAGCTCCATTGGTTATTGATTTCTCCCTCTGTAAGATAATTTGTAATATTTGTAGTTATTTTATCATCTTTATTATCATCTTTTTCTCAGACAGGGTCAACTTGGGCACTTCGGAGTCCAGGGAGACATTTCTGGGGCACATTCAGGGCAATTTTGGGTCTGGGCAAAGAATTTAGAAGGAAGTTGAGGGACAGGAAGACATTTCAGGGTATTGAATGGGAACCAAGAGAGAATTTAGGGAACCTGAGGGAAGGTCTGGGCTTTGAAGTGTCACTTGGGGGTCCAGAGGAGCACTCGGAGGTGAGAGAGGGGAATCTGAGGCCCTTCAGGGTCCAGGCAGGAACCTGGGGAGCTCTGACCGGGCACTTTGGGGTGCAGGGGATGATGGGAGTTGTAGGCGCATGTATAGTACAGTTAAAGTGGCCATGGAGCATTATGGGAGTTGGGGAGCTGTAATGTATCTCGGTGGGGCATGGGGCATGACGGGAGATGAAGTCATGGCTGGACTAGCATGCCACATGATCCGCGGAGCATCATGGAGCTGTAGTCCCGGAACTGCCTCTAACTGAGCAGTTGCAGGGGCTGAGAGGTCACTTAGGGGACACTTTTGTTTCTGAACCGCGATGTCAGATCCTCAGGTTGGAATGCACAGTTTGGAAACACTTGGGAGGAGCTTGGGGAGCTCTAACCAGGCTATTTAGGGAGCAGGGCACGGCTGGAGTTTTAAGCACAGGACTGTGTTATGAGTGGTCTGAGCTTCCAGGGGATGGCAGGAGATGAATTCCCAGAAGTGCCTGTAATGGGCATCTGTGGGTTTGGGAGCATTCAGGGAATTCAGGGACATTTTGGGAGGGTGCCAAATGGGTTCTGAAGGGGCATTTAGGGATCCTGGAGGGTCTGGATGTTTCTTATACGCAGGGCAGATATTTGGGAATCTGCAGAGTGCGGGGCATGATGGGCGTTGTAGTCCCAGCTTTAATAGAGCTCAATTGAGCAGCAGGGATGATGGGAGTTAGAGGCAGAAAGGAAAGATGGCATTGACTCCAGGCACCGCCCCCGAAACACCAATCCCCGGCACTGAACCTCTTTGGTGGTGCCTTGGGCTGTGTCTGAGGGATGTATCTGTTTTAAATGGGGAAAATTAGAAGTTTTGGATTTCTTAAAAAATAAAAGGAAAATCCCCACTTTTCCTGACAAGCCCATTACGCAAACCAAACATGTCCCAGGTGAGTGAGGACAGACAGGATGGGGTTGGGGAATGTGTAGCAAGGTTGTCCACACTGGGTCACACCTCAAGCCACAGCCTCTCTGAGCTTCTCTCACCTTCTGAGGAGAGACCCTGGATCAATATCAAATCACAGAATACTGCAATCATGTCTCTCTAATGAGAACAGTAATAAAATACACTCCTTAAAATGGGAATGTGTATTTCTTAGAAGCTTTTTGACATATTTCTCCATAACTATCATAGGAAACCTTCCTAACAACCTGCACCAGACCAGAGGGAAATCAAGGCAGAACCATGGTTTGTTAGGAAACCTCTCAAGAACTCCAAGTGAGAATCAATTAAATAAAAGTTTCCAAAAGTTTTAAAGGGTCCCAGGGAGGAACATGAGTGAGAGAGTATCCCCATACCTCAATCAGAGTCAAGAACTGGAGGCAGAGCTGACAGGTGAGGACAAAGAGAAGCCAAGTCTTGGTGCCCTGGGGCACAGCAGGGTCTGTGCCACCAAGGACTGTGAGAAGACACCTTGTCCTAAGGCACTGGGGCCTCCTGGCACAGCCCCAACAAGGCTGGGCACTGTCACCCCTTGTGCTGCCCTCAGCATCCCCCCACATCCCAGTGGCCACAGGGATCTGCTGGGAACAGTCCCTGGGGAGCCTTGGTCAGGAATGGCCCTGGGGGCTCCTTCATGCTCCCAGGGACTGGAGGTTTTTCCAAGGGCTTTGGGTTTGCTTTTGCCTTGGAGTCACTGAGAGCTTTGTGCAATCAGATAATCTCCAATTATCTGCTTTAATTAGTCCCTTGAGAGCCTTTGTCAGTAACAACACTCAGTGGGTGCCATTAATGCTTCAAGGTACTCCAGTTTCTTAAGGTACTTTCCTTTTTCCTTTCTTTGAGTCTCTGAAAGGTTTTTGGGCAATCATGGCCTCCAGTTCTCTTCTCCAAGGAGTCCATGAGGAGCCTGTGGTGCGGATGGACCCCAGTGGGACCCATTAATGCTTTGAGACACTTTGGGTTTTTCTTCTGCCTTGGACTCCTGGAAAGGTTTGTGCAATCTCCTCTCAGGCCCTGAGATTCAAGGACAGCACCAAATGCACCTTGGGGCTCATTTTAAAAAAGCAAACCATGACAAACATGACAAACTATGGCTCTGCCTTGATTTTCCTCTGGTTGAGAACATATACAGCAATTTGGTAGGATTGAGTATTTTAGATGCTTTGATCTTGACATTTTCATGACCATTTCCATGAATAATCCTTGATAAAACTCTAGAGGTGTTTCTGCAAACAAAGATTCTGGCTGACTATCAAGATACATTTTACAGGCATCAGTAGTAGATTAGTGACAGTTTTTCATTCTTTTTCCTCAATCTCATTTGGGTTAGGAACAATATTTCTGTTGTCCACAGAGTTGACACCTTTCTAATTCTAGAATAATGTCCCTAAGGTCCTTTGCTATTCAGCTGTACTGCACTGTCTGTGGGTGACAAGGCTTGGTGGGGTCCTTTCCCCTCCACTTGGAGAGGTGCCGGGTCCCAGTCCCTGAGGGCACCCAGGCTCCTGGATGGAATTCATGTGGAAGTCCCTCAGTGTCACATCAGCTTTCACATGGAACCCCGTGGATCAGGGCATTTCCCAAAGAGCTGTTGGGACAAACAGGGAGATTTGGTCTGGCAGGATCTATAAAACAATATCCCATAACATCCACTTGTTCTGGCACAGAACACTTGGCTGCAGGGACATATTCCCATCCTTCTCACCCAGGGTTCAGATTCAAACAGTGCTGTCTTTCCCCAGAACTGTTCCTTCAGCTGGCTCAGGAGGGCCATTTGGCCTCTGCACCCACACTCTGGCTCTATTATTAAGACTGGTGCATCCAAACCCTTTCTCTCCATGAACAGCAGAGATTTGAGGTGGATGTCTTTTTTTCACAATTGTTTTAAAAACTGCAGTATCAATAATTGTGCTACTCTTCCACAATTAAATATGAGGTTGAATAATCCAATTGTTCACTATTGTTTAAAAGAATTACTTTAATTTCTCCTTGATAATCTGCACCACTTACTCCTCCCAAAACATGAACATTTCAAGGCCAAGCTCTAGTGAGCATTTTTCAAACCAAAGCATGCTGAAGGAATCTGAATAACTATTCTGGTAATGATAACTCTCGTTTGCTTCTGATTTATCCTAGCTAGTTCTAATGTATAAAGGTCCGGCCCTGCAGCCTCTGGGGTGGGCCCTGTCAGGGGCCATCACACCCAGAAAAATTTCCTGAGAAGTCCAAGTCTCACTGTCCATGGCTGTATTTGCAAATTGGGTGCAACCATGCACATCCAGGGGGTTTCCATTCCCCAGTGGGCCCATTGTTAAGGGAATGGAGCACATCTGTGAGATGGGATTTTCATTGTGACATCTTCCCGTCTCCTATATTTTTTTCAACTGCTCTTTTAACAACCCCTTCATCTGTTCAATTAATGCTTCAGCTTGTGGGTGGTCTGGTGTATGAAAAACCCAGAAGTGTGACTCACTTTATTTTTCACAGGAACAGAGAGAGCATTCCGCATCCTAGTGTCAGCAAACCCTATAAAAACTGCAAATTTCATCCTTTCCTCCTTCATTCTTTGTATACAATCTCACAGAGTTCACCAGTGATGTTTGGGTCCTGGACAGTAATTTTGTGTAGAGGACTTAAGTGTTACATCCCTGAGCAGCAAAAGCTAAAAAATTATTATTTGGAGTATTATTTTACAATGTCATTATAAGTATGTGAATTACATACAGCAAATTTTTATGTTATACATATGTCTATAAGTATTGATTATAATATTACTTTTTCCTTTGCACAAATGAATCCAAGTTCAAGATTAAAAACCTTTTTTCTTGCTCCATGTGGGAGCATTTTGACAGCAATCATTCTCTCTGTTGGTGCTGTTTCTGAGATGCCATTAAGAAAATTCATCCTCATCTTCCCAAAAACACAAGTGCTTTTCATTTTTCCATATGCAATTTTTGTATGCATTTTAATACATCCAGTGGTTCAGCTTCTTTCAGGTGACTTCCCCATTGTTCTCATGATCCTCTTACCTAAGCCCATTCCAGAGGCAGCCAACTCTAGGGAAGGTTTTCCCTGTCTGGGATTTTAGGACAGGACTGATTCCTTACATTGAAATACAAAAACCAACATTTTGTGCCGATCTAGCCAGACCACACCAACTTTGTTTTACTAGTGGGCAGGGTCAGCAGAAGAGACACAGACACCAAGTTCAAGAACCAGTATCTTTTACCGTACATCATTCTGGTTTCATTCTCCTCTTGGTTCCTCCCAAAGCCTGACCAGGGCTCAAGGAGGAACCAAGGGAGCTGACTTTGATCATACACCACCAAACAAGGTCAGATGTTGGATTCCATGGCCTTATGCAGCTTCTAAATACAGAAAAGTCAATACATATTTTATTAATGAGTGAATACATCTATCACTAATGACAATGCATATTTTGCTAATGACTGTATACAAAGATATCCTTTGGTTGGAAG